>NC_053440.1:36817637-36943143 GCF_007990345.1 Gossypium hirsutum
AGTATTAACACCCCTTTAACCTTAAGGACTGATAAAAAACTCTACTTACCCCATTTTTAGGGTGTGAAGAATACCAATTCTCCAAAGTTTGATGAAAAATACAAAAACCTCCCCAAGGTTGATTTATAAACTAAATTTTAAATTAAAAGAGAAATTTACCTTTTGTTAGTTAGTTACAAGTTTATTTATTTATTCTTCATTTTTTTATTCAATAAATTTTAATTGAAAATAATAAATATTTAAAAAATTATGTTACTTAAATTATAAATTACATTACATTCTAAATAGACATATCTTAAATATAATATATACATTTTTAATTAATATTAGATAATGTCACGCTCAATAAAGGGGTAAAAATAGAATAATAAAATGTTCAAAATGGAGAAAAAATAAGTTGATTAATGTTTCAGCGAAAAAGAAACTTTGAAAACTGCATTTTGAAAAAATATAGATGGATTATTATCTTATACGTAGTTAGTGGAGGAAAAAGAACGTTAAATATATTTTAGGTGAATGTACTTTTCATATATTTGGAATTTAGACTCATTTTATTTTAAGGAAATTAGTCCATTTACTTTTTGAATTCAAAAATATAAGTCTAATTGTCAAAGCAGGTAAAACTCTTCTCTTAAATTCATGTTATTACAACATCATTTTCTTATGACAGGGCTATCAAGTGAGTCTTTGTTTATTCCAAAATATCACATTAGTGACTTTAATAGAAGAATCTTAATGGTGTTAATCATTGAATTTGAATTTTGAAATTTAAAAAGTATAAAGAGTAAAATCGTATAAATAAAAGTAAAGGGACCATATTTCAAATGTACAAAAAGTAAATGGGTGAGTTAACAACGATGCCATTTGTTTTGTTTTTCATGTGGAAAAAATAATAAAACATTTTAAAATAACACCTGTCATCATCCTGAGTTCAGACTCTGGGTAGAGTTTCTTTTCACATAAGTTTTTTGTCTTTTTCCAATTGAATTAATGTTTCTGATTTAAATAATATCGAACTCAACGAGGATCTTTATTATGGTATAGATATGTAAGTTTATTTTTAAAATCATGTTATGAATAATAATTATATTTTCTTTTTGTAATCTCTTTTTACCTTTTTTTTGGTTCCTTTAAATATTTTTATTCAAATAACTCATAAATATTTTAATCTTAATATAATTCAATTATTTATATTAAGTATGTGATGAATTCATTTTTCTTTTCACATTTATTTCTTTTCTATATTTAATAATTTTTTCCAATAAAACCTTCTAAAATAATAGTAATTAACTATCTTAAATAAAAATAATTTAATATATTCATCTCAATGCTAATATATAATTAAATTATATATATGCTTAAAATACTTAATTTTACATTAAATAAAATATACTATAATTAGAATTTAATTTTATAATACTTCAATCTAATTTATAAGTAATAAAATTTTCATAATTTTTAATTTTAAAATGGGAAATGAATAAAAAATAGAAAATACATTATGTTATTGTCTTTTTATTTAGATCTTACTTCTTAAGTAGGCTTCATGGAGTTATATGTGATATTCTTCAAATACGAAAGAATCAGTGGATATTTTTAAAACTTCAAGTCAGTCAATGTCGTTTACAATCAACCTAAAAGATAAGCATCTTTTACTCAAATATTAAATTAAATTAAATTAAAATATCAAATAATAAAATAAGAATATTCATATATTCTAATCTTTACTAATAATTTTAAAAAATATATATATTTTTCTATAAAAAAGCTATTCATACCCAATAAAAAGAAAGGTTAAAATATGCCAATAGTCCATAAATTTTTTGAAAACTAGTGATTTAGTCCTTATACTTGTATTTCTAAGAATTTTGTAACCTTCCCAATATGACCTAGACTTTAGACCCGAATTCGAAAGATTTCATTAGCCACCAAAGTGACCCTGTGAGCTATTACAATTTTGAAAGTAGTCCTTTTTAAAACCTTTGTTTAATTTAGTAGGAATCTTAATTACATATCAATTAATTCTTCAAAACCTTAATTAGGATATAGAAACGGAATAGTGATAAGTGGATGTTTTTAAATAAAAATCGAGGTTTCATGCATAGCTTATAAATAATCATCTCTTATTATCCTAAACTAAAATTAAGTCTCATGCAAAATAAAATATAATCATAAATCCTATGCCACATTTCAAAATAAGATAATGTGGTTTAATAATAATTAAAATAATAACTATAAAATATTTTAGTAAAAGTGAAGCTGGAACCCTCCGGATGTCGCGTCTGCGTCCTAACCTGGTGGGTTATCTGTAAGGATGAAAATTGAAGAGGGAGTGAGCTATGATGCTCAGTGTGAGCTCCGTCACAAGTAAATCGGTGCCAAACAATAATCCAAGCATAAATAATATCAGTTCTCAATACATTAGTAATCATATAGCATAATAGAAATTGGCAGTTCATTCAAACATATTATTGCGTGATGATGCAGTATATTTATCAATTTCAATTTAACAATATAATTAGTCCTACCCTACCACTACACTCTAAAGTAAGAATTCTCTAAAATTCTTATATCCTGAACACTCCTGTTGTTGGATAAAGCACCAGTGTTGCAGGTTAATATGCTGGCAGTAGTTGTGAGTACACAACGAGTTTGCAGATAATAGTTGCTAATATAAGTTTTGGATAAACCACAAGTGCTTGCAGGTTAGTACGTTCCAATTGGTTATGAATACACAATGATTTTGCAGATGAAAGCTGCTAGTAAATTGTGGATAAACCACCAGTGTTTGTAGTTAAAATTGTAGTACTTCCTCCTTTCAACGCGTCCTGCCCCAAGCAATGCAGTATGACATGCGAGCATCAATACAGTACAGAAACAGTAACATGTTTAACATGTGTTTATATCAACAACAGTAGTAGACATGATTTTCATATATTCAGTTCAACAATACAATAAGTATATGATTCATGCAATTAGTAATTTTGTTAAACGGGTGGCAGTAATAATTTACTAGAAATTCCATCATAGAAGCATGTATAAATAATATAGCATACTTATATAATAATAATCTAATCAATCAATGCATGGATTCTAGCATTTAACCTAGTCTTGGTGACTCAATTGCATAAAATAATTCACTAAATATAGTTCGGGAACCATTCAGAGACTGATTTGCATAAATCATAAATTTATGGGTGAAACTATAATTTTTTAAAAGCAGGGAACACAAGGCCGTGTGATCGGACCGTGTGGGAAGCTCGGATTGTGTGTAGGGGGTACACGGTTGTTTGAGAGACTATAGCCGTGTGGTGTTCAAAATAGTAGCCTACAGGAGAGACACAATCGTGTGGTAGGCCGTGTGGAGTGGTTCAGGCTATAACTCTCCCAACCCGGTCTAGACGTTAGACCTAAGTTTGAAAGGTTACATTAGCCACCGAAGTTTTTGAAAATGGTCCTTTTAAAACATTTAGTTTAATTTGTTAGGAAAACTTAGTTAAGTACTTGATTTATTAAACCTTGAGTTTTATTTATTACCCAGCAACAGAAAAGATGGTGATTACTTTTGTTTTTAGTAAAACTGGGGTTTATCAGGTAATAATTGCCTAATAACCTAATTGAAATTTATAAGTGAATTTCAGGCAAAATAAAAATTCAAAAGTAAATCCTAAGTCTCATGCTACGGTTCATAAATAAATAATACAATCTTTCAAAGGAAATAAATAAAAATAATGAAACTTAAAATATTAAGAAAAATGAAATTAATCTGAGTCCCTTCGAATGTCGTGCTTGCATCCTAACCTTGAGGATTATCTAAAAAGATAGAATTTAAAAGGGGGTGCGCTATGACGCTTAGTGTAAGTTCGATTACAATAAAACCAATACAAACAGTTGTTAGGATACATTAAATAACATTGCATATAATCATCACGGTTATCAAATTAGTTCAAAATATGATATTTTAATGCTACCACTATTTAAGCATTAGGGATTACAATCATAGATTTCACAATAATCAAGTATTTAGAATTGCCTATATTAATCATATAGGATTTAGACATATGTATAAATATGAAACCATTCATATGCACAAAAATCCCATAGTATAACTTTTAGATATGTATGCACATGATATAAAAAATGCCATACAATTTCGGTTTTAAAAGATTTTTTTTCTCACCCCCACCGCTACGCACCATATCGAGAGTTCCCTAGAACTCCAATCACTAACACCCCAAATTGTGGATTAACCACCAACACTCCACACTGTGGAAACACAACATGCTCACAAATGATAGATGTCAGAGGGTTGTGAATGCATAGTAAAACATTGCAATTGGAATCTGCTATGGATGTGGGTACACAAAAAAGGTTAATGCAGATATTCTGTCGGTTCTTCCTCCAATCATAGTGACCTAACCCATGCAATGCAATATAATCGATTCAACTCATTCATATATAAAAATATTTACTATTCTAACACATGGAAATCGAGTAGCAAAGTCATGCTTTCCATATATTCGATTTGACATTAATTTAGGGCACATCGTTTATATGGTCACAACAAATATACATGCATATGGTAACATATACTATTTGTAATTCATGCACACATTCATAATCACACAGAAATATCATATTAATTTGATCATTCATGGATTCTTGCATGGCTCAAATCATCATGGACCTAATTGCATAATTTAATTCAATAAAAATAGTTTGAAACCTATTTAGGGACTAATCTAATCAAAACTTAAAATTTCAGGTAAAAAATGTAATTTCCTAGTTCCAGGGAACACACGGCCGTGTGACTGGACTTTGTGGAAAGGGTACACGACCGTGTGGCTAGCTTGTGTGACATTCGAAGTTCTTACCTACAGGGGAGACACGACTGTGTGGCATGCCGTATAGGGGGTCCTAGGCTGTGTGAGAAGCGAATACTTAGGGTTTCAAGGGGGAACGTGGTCATGTGTGAGACTGTGCAATCTGCACGGATGGGTCATGTGGGCTGGATTATTTTGATTTTATCTCAATTTTCTTGTAAAAGAACACACCACCTGACTTCTAGGGTCTCGTACGATGACCCTCATGTCTAACTCTGAATTGGGTTAGCTACACGAGTCTTTCAATTGACAAAAACACAATAATTAATATTGATGTTTCAAGATTTATCGAGTTTTAACAAGATTTTTGGAAAACTCATTAAATATTCAGAATTAATTTTGAAAAAAATTATCAAGAACGATATTATATCAAATTTCTAGGGTTCTACAAAATTAAGAATGAGATTGCTTACCGATCTTGGCATGATAGAATGAAATTGATGAAGTTATGCTAAATCAACACGAAAAATAGATTCAACGGGGTTATTTTCGAGTTCAGTATTCAAATAAATTTTCCAGCAAAGAAGAGAAAATTTTTGTAAAAGAAAGGATGAAGAAAGAATAGGAAAGAAATAGGGGAAGAAATTCTAATTACGGTTGACTAGAGAAACCAAAATTATAATATGATTAGGAAAGGAGTTAAAAGGCTAAGTTAAGCAAATTTTATGGATGTTTTGACAGATAAACCTTATGGTCGAATTTAAGGGAATAAAACAATAGGGGAAATGGGGTTGGCATGGATAGAACTTGGGATAAGGGGGATACGTGCCAGGGCTTTACCACTGAACTAGCAGGCTCATTCTTGGTCATTTACTACAACATTTATTACATATACTAGCTTGGTTTTGGTCCTTAGTTGTTGAAAAATAAAAAGGAAAAAATTACAAAGAGTGAGGCTTGAACCTTGGTTCTCTATGGGTTTTACTAAGCTTTTAACCACTAATACTAAGAGTCATTTCGTGATATTTTTATAACTTCTAACCCTATAGCTTTTAGGGTGTTAAATTTCTCCTATCATTAAAGAAATTTCATACTCAAAATTTATCTGGTTCAAACAAGTAGGGATACTGTTGACGAAATGTGTCTTCAGTTTTCCATATGGCCTCTTCAACTCCATGGTTCTGCTGCAAAACTTTAACTAAATGGATTTGTTTCCTTCTTAGATATTCATATCACGTTCTAGAATTCGCTTGGGTTATTATTCAAAGGACAAATTTGGTCGTACCTCGATCTCCTCGATTGGGATGATATAGGAAGGCTTAGAATGGTAATGTCTCAACATGGAAACATAGAAGATGTCACGAATACAATCCAGTTCAGGAGGTAGTTCGAGTTCATAAGCAATGAGACCGATTCTCTTAAAGATTCGATAAGATCTTATGAATCGTGGATTTAACTTACCTTTTCGACCGAACCTTAACACCTTTCGCTATGGAGATACCTTCAGAAAGACTTGATCACTGACACTGTACTCAAGGTATTTCCTCTTTAGATCTGCATATGACTTATGTCTATCAGAAGTCGCATTTAGTCTTTCTTGAATTAACTTAGTCCTCCTATCGGACTCTTATACTAACTCAGGACTGAAAGCTTTCCTTTCACCTAGTTCAGCCCAACACAAAGGAGTTCAGCACTTGCGACCATACAAGGCCTCATAAGGAGCCATTTGGATGCTCGATTAGAAGCTATTTTTATAGGTAAATTTGCCTAAAGGTAAATTTTCTTCCCAACTGCCTTGAAATTTGATGACACAACCTCTTAAGATATCTTCCAAAATTTGAATCACTCACTCGGATTGCCTGCCAATTTACGGATGGAAAGCGGTACTAAAATCCAAGTGGGTTCCTAACGGTTCATGTAACTCATTCCAAAATCTTGATGTAAAATAGGGATCCCAGTCTGAGATAATTTATTTGGGTATTCCATGCAACCTCACTATCTCTGAAATGTAAAACTTAGCCAGCTTCAGTAAAGAATAATCTTTGCGGACAAGCAATAAGTGTGCTGACTTAGTTAATCAGTCTACTATCAGCCAAATTGAATATTTCTAAATAGGTGTTAAAGGTAACCCACTAAAAAAGTTCATCGTTATTTGCTCCCACTTCCAATGCGGTATTTTCATGTGCTGAAATAACCTAGAAGGAAATTCGTGTTCAGCTTTCACTTGTTGACAAGTTAGAAATTTGGTTACAAAATCTATTACATTATGTTTCAATCTCGGCCACCAATAAAACTCTTTCACATCTCGGCACATTCTATTCCCTTTGGGATGCATGGCATAAAGGCTAACATACGCTTCCCATAGTATGGTTCGTCTTAAGTCGTCGTCATTCAACACAAAGCCTCACACGGAAACACAAGATACCATCATCATTAAATTTGAAGTCCTTATTTTTTCCCCTCTTCTACTTGCTTGATTTGAGGTGAAAGAGTTAAATCTAAGGGTTGTTTAGCTTTAATCTCATCGGCTAAGGTGGGTTTTACTTGTAATTCTGTAACATCCCGTTTTTAGTGAAATCAGAATAGTAGTTTCGGGACCATAAATTTGAAGTTAAAGAATTTATTTTATTATTATTTTATGGTCTATAGTATGATAGTATTACTGTATAAAAAATTTTGTTAAGAAATTTTACCGTTTACTTGCTTAATTTGATAAAAAGAACTAAATCACGTAAAATGCAAAAGTTGAGTTCTAATAGCTAATGGTTTTAAATAGCTATAGAAATTTAAAGTGTAAGTCCTTATATAGTAATTAGACCATAAATGATTTAGTGGAAGATGTTGGCTTGGCATTTCTGTAATTTTTAAAGTTATTAAAGGTTAAATTAGTAAAAAGGTAATTAATGTTAAAATAAATAAAACAAATAAAGCTTTCGTCTTTCTTTCTCAACCACAATTAAATTTAGAAGAATAAATAGCCATTTTTGACGCTTGATTTTTGGCCAAGCTTGTAAGCTCAATTGGTAAGTGACTTTTGTTTCGTTTTTTATGATTTCTATGTTTCCGAAATCGTTGTAGCTTAATCTAGCTAGCCCGGGTACTTATTTGTAAAACTGTTAAACTATTAGGGTTTTATCATTGATGAATTTATATGATTTTTGAAATTTGATAATATAAAATGAAATGTTGTTGTTAGATAAACAACTGTTGTAAAGTGATTTTTGGTGAAATTATCAATTAGGGGTTAAATTGAAAAATGTGATAAATTCATGGTAAAATTTATGAATATTTGAAATATGTGAGTTGTTATAAGCATGTATAAAAGTAGGCTAGGCTTGGGTAGGGGTAAAATTGCATGAATTTCATTTTTCGAGCTTAGGGACTAAATTACAAATAAATTAAAAGTATAATGGCAAAAAGGTAATTTTAAAAAATATTTGTTGGACTAAATTGAATAAGAAATATATTAAATTGAGTTAAATTTATCTGTACAGATCAAGACAAACCTCGTACGGAGTTAGATCGGGGCAAAGGGAAAATCTCGGATTGATCGCTTTCGTATCTACGTATACGCGTCGAGGTAAGTTCTTGTAATTAAATTGTGTATTTATATGTTTTAATTGAATTATATATATGTGTGTTTGTATAATTTCCATGTATAAATACCGATAGCATATTCGACGGCGTACATGTAAGAGTATGCCTAAAGATCAATCATGAGATGGTTGCAATAACATACTTGATTTATCATGTTTATTAAGGCAATATAAGGCGTTACCATCATTATTTCAGTTTCTTTTCTATAAGTATAAATAAACTGTTTTATAATACTGTCCTGAGAATAATATGATTATTCTTAAACGGTACTTAGTCAAGTATTATTGTTGATTAGGACAACAATAATGCATTAAGACTAACATGTAGTTAATTGATGATAAAGAGTTGTCATTGATATGGAGTGTCAAAATAAATGCATGAATATGTGTGTTAGAGAACAAACATATTGGACTAACCCGCTATGAGTATGTTTCTTGGATTATTATGTAATTGTCACAACATTACTCATAGTGATTAATATGTATATAATCCTCAGACTTGAGATCATCATTATCCCAACATCGTGAGTTGTATATTTTGATACAGTCAAACGTACACCGTAACTAGTTGTTCTATAAAGGCTGATGTTGGATATACCACAATCGATGTAGAGGGATATGATTGATCAATATAGGATAAGTCCCTCCTACATAATGGGAGTAATATCTTAGGCCACTTGATTGAGTGAGACTAGAAATACATGGCCATGCTCAAATAAGTTGATATGAGATGTCATACTTATTTATATATCATAGTCTACTCAAGATATCAAGGAACATGTGATGGACTATGCAAGTGTGACTATTCCATGACTTGTGTCCAATCCAGAGATAAAGGACTTAAGGATTAATGCATGAAAGGTTAATCGCAAGAAGGTTATGTCGATTCATGATTTCTTGTAACTTAGGTAGCAATGATGCATTGCTAGATGCCACTCATTGTTTGTAACATTAGAATTGTTCTAGTATTACTGCTAACATGACAAAAACCTACAGGGTCACACCTTATGGTTGAAATGAACGGAATAAAACATAGTTGGTATTGTGTTTGATTGTCACATGAATTAAATTAATTATAGAATTAATTTAATTGGGTAATCAAATATCGAACATATTATATGTACAAGATCGTTGTACACATAATGAGAACATAGTTCTATTAATATATGAATTTTGTTCGTATATAAATTTAAATAAATATTGTTTACCGAAATCCTTGTTATAATTAATGTAATTATAATTTTTGGTTTAAAATATTATTATATTTATTTATTTTTAATTATGATTATTATGTTCAAATAAAAATTTTATGAATTATGATGCATTATATATATACCAATTATAAGAGGGTTAGTGTGTGAAAGTTTTATAAAAAAACCCTAAGAAATAAAATCCCGAATTTTTACTTTTAAAGTCTAGCAGCTGTCAAGCAAAGAATTCTCCAAAACAGTTTTGGGGATTTCTTCCATTCATTGTCAAACTGGGTGGACTACATAGAGGTTGGAATCACAAAAGGTTGCGGCTTGGTTCGATGGTAGATTATAATTCTCATTGTCGAGGCGTTGTTGTCTACTCAGATTGAAATTACGATAATTTCGAAATGATTATTTCACCTCGATTCGTTCTTCGCACATGGATCCATAGGTTGGATTGCCAGAATTATTTTTTTTATTAATTTTCACTGCACCATGGGGGTACCGACATTCCCAACAGTGGTATCAGAGCCACTTATGTGATAAGGACTCGGGTTTAAATACTTGGGTGATGCAATTGTATAAGATGCATGCTTTAATTTTATTACGTTTTCGACTGTTTAAATTGTTTAAGCATAACCTGATAACCGTTCCTTTCGACAATTGATTAAATTTTAATCATGGTGTTGTGGCCTATTCAGTTTTATGTTATTACTGTTAAGTGTTAACAAATCTGTAATGATGCGACGGTGGTATTTACAATTTCCAGTAAGAGTTAACTGGTTAGTGGAACAAGGGTTGTTCCGGTATGAAACCTCAAGGATTAAAATCCTAAAAACATGATTCTGTTGATAAAAGTTATCAAATCGTGAGGTTTCATTTGACTGGGGTATGCGGTTCGTACAGTATGTTTTATAATAAAACTTGGTGGGCCATAAAAAGGATTGAAAGGATATTTTATAATTCACCTTAGCAAAACGTTGAATTATGTATGCTATTTTTGACATGCACAGTGCTTGAAATGCATAGTTATAGCCTGATGACCCATTTGATAAAAGGTTGTAATTTTTATAAATACGGTCTGTGTGTCGTGCCTTACTACTATTCTCTTTTATTTCTCTTCTCATCTTATTCCCTCGTATGTAAAACGAGTTTCTGCATATTGTAATTTGCAAGAGTTGCTGTGGGCTAGACGAGAAGGAAGATGGGCCAACTAGTGTGGACCGATAGCTTGTGAAACGGCTTACACCTTTAGGTTTCCTTTTGGTTCTCCCAGTGGTTTAGGTTGAACCACCTTAATTTATGAGTTATAACTATTGCATTTATTTATTGCTTTATTTATTCATATATGAGATGCTATGGATGTCTAAAGCATGTCAAATTTTAAATATATTAAAATTTTATAATAATCAACCCTATGAATTGATGAGATCAATTAAAAGACTAAACAGACTAAAGTAGACCACAATTGGTGAGATGCAACGACCTTAATAAAATCCCTCTATTAAAATATTAAGTCAACATAGCCTTCTAATTTTTCCCTCGTTAAGGCCTCGATCAATACTATGTAAGTTCTACCAAAGCGAAGTACTAGTATTTATCTTGGTTAAATGCGAAGAATAAACAAGTGATATTCGCTGGTTAAAAATTGGTTAATGACTTAACTAGGTTACTCTAATAGGATTAGAAACCTATAGGCAAGTAATTTGGATAAATCATAAGATGATTAGAACAAGAGTTGTTCACCAAACATTAGGAGTTACATATGATGTAATTAGCAAGTGTTGCTTACCTAAATAACCATAATCTTGAGAATAAAGCCAAAGCTGACTTGAGAGAAGGTGAAATATGGATCCATAACCCACTAGAAATACTTTCGAGAAAGTTTTTTCGAAATTAATATATGAGGGTTATTAATTTTGAAATAAAATAGTGGGAACATCATTTAATAAAGTCCTTTTAATGATTGATATAAACTTGGTAAATTTACACACGCATATTTTGTTGTTGTAGATATATTATGGCTACAAACACTAATACACCCTCATTGCGATCAGTCCTTGAGAAGGACAAATTGAATGGTTTGAACTTTCTTGATTGGTTCCGTAACTTGAGGATTATCCTCAAACAAGAACGGAAATTATATGTCGTTGAACAACCACTTCCTAATGAACCACCCGCTAATGCCTCGAGGGATGATAAAGATGCTTACAGGAAGCATCTCGATGACATGGTAGATGTTGGATGTCTTGTGCTTGCAACTATGAATCCTGAGCTTCAGAAGCAACATGAGGACATTGTTTCTTATGATATGATCGAGCACCTAAAAGAACTTTATCAGGGGCAAGCACGAAAAGAGGGGTTCGATACCTCTGAGGCCCTATTCCAATGTAAGCTAGCTGAAGGAAGTTAGTAGAACCTCATGTCCTTAAGATGATCGAGTATATTTAAAGCCTGTCTAAGCTTGGGTTTGCATTGAGCCAAGAGTTGGCCACTGATGTTATTCTGCAATAGTTGGCGGATAGCTACAGCCAGTTTATCTTTAATTTCAATATGAATGAAATTGACAATACTCTGCCACAGTTGCTTAGTATGTTACGAACTGCTGAAGGCAACATGAAAAAGGTTGGACCCAAGCCTATACTGATGGTCCGTAACAACAAGGGAAAGGGAAAGGCCAAAGCTCAGACAAAGCCCAAGGGCAAAGGTAGGCCCTAGCTTGGAAAAGGAAAGGCTGCACTGAAACCTAAAGGTGGGGTGTCTAACGAAGGGAACTGCTTTCATTGTGGTGTGACTGGACATTGGAAGCGAAACTGCCCTATCTATCTTGAGGAAGTCAAAAAGACCAAAACAAGCGGAACGTCTGCTTTAGGTTTTTATGTTATTGATATTAATTTATCAACTACTACTTCTTGGGTATTAGATACTGGTTGTGGTTCTCATATTTGTACTTCTGTACAGGGACTACAAAGGAGTAGGACTTTGGCTAGAGGAGATGTGGACCTACGAGTTAGAAATGGAGCAAAAGTTACTGCATTAGCTGTGGGAACATATACTTTATCTTTGCCTAGTGGACTTGATTTATGTTTAGAGGATTTCTATTTTGTACCCAGTTTGACTAAAAACATTATTTCAATTTCTTATTTAGAGAAAATTGGTTTTGAGATAATTATTAAGAATAATTGTTTTTCCTTTTATCTCAATAATGTTTTCTATGTTTCGGCACAATTGATTAATGGCCTCTATATTGTAGATCAAATGAATCCCATTAACAACATAAATACTAAAAGATCTAAAATAAATTACTCAAATCAAACTTATCTATGGCATTGTCGTTTGGGACACATAAGTGAGAAACGCATATCCAAACTCCATAAATATGGTCTCTTGGATTCATTTGTTTTTGAACAATTTAAAGTATGTGAATCTTGCTTATTGTGAAAAATGACTAAATCTCCTTTTATTGGTAAAAGTGAACGAGCTAGTGATTTATTGGGCCTAATACATTTTGATGTATTTGGGCCAATAAATACATAGGCTAGAGGTGGATTTCACTACTTCATTACTTTCACTGATGATTTCAGTAGATATGGGTATGTTTATCTCATGCGCCATAAGTCTGAGTCCCTTGAAAAGTTTAAGGAATTCAAAAATGAAGTACAAAATCAACTAGGCAAAACTATCAAGACACTTCGATCTGATCGAGGTAAAGAGTATTTAAGCCTAGAGTTTAATGATCTTTTGAAGGAATGTGGGATTGTGTCACAACTTACTCGTCCTGGTACTCCTTAATGGAATGGAGTTTCTAAGAGAAGGAATCAAGCTCTGTTAGACATGATTCGATCCATGATGAGTCATGCTGATCTACTGACTTCTTTTTGGGGACATGCACTTGAGACAACTGCTTTCACACTAAATCGTGTTCCATCTAAATCAGTTCAAAAGACGCCATATGAGATGTGGACTGGGAAACGTCCCAATATGTCTTTTATGAAAATTTGGAGTTGTGAAGCTTATGTTAAACGTCTAACGTCTACTAAGCTTGAACCCAAATCTGAAAGGTGTATTTTTGTGGGGTATCTGAAAAAGACCAAAGGATATTATTTCTTTAATCCCACTGAGAAAAAAACGTTTGCTGCTCGGACTGGTGTCTTCCTAGAGAGAGAATTTGTTTTTAGAAAAGGAAGTGGGAGAAAGATTGAACTTGAAGAAATTCGAGAATCACAAGATACCATTGAACCAGAGATAGAACAACAACAAATTCCACAAGAAATTGAGGAACAAGTAACTACTATAGAAACAGAACCACCGCGCAGATCTTTAAGAGAAAGCCATGTACCTGAGAGATATGGATTTCTCATTACAACATATGGTGAGGTCTTCTTATAGATCTGAGATGGATTCCATGAATGAGAACCAAGTATGGACTTTGGTTGACCCACCCGAAGGGGTTAAACCTATAGGGTGCAAGTAGGTTTTCAAAAAGAAAACCGACATGGATGGTATTGTACAAACATACAAGGGGCGATTAGTCGCTAAAGGTTTTCGCCAAATTGATGGTGTTGACTATGATGAAACCTTTTCTCCTGTATATGTTTAAATCCATTAGGATCTTACTCGCCATAGCTGCATTTCATGACTATGAAATCTGGCAGATGGACGTCAAAACAATTTTCCTTAATGGGAAACTTGAAGAGGATGTGTACATGACACAACCTGAAGGTTTTGTCAATCCAAAGGATGCTAGAAAGATATGTAAGCTACAAAGATTCATTTATGGATTAAATCAAGCTTTTCGAAGTTGGAATCTTCATTTTAACGATGCAATCAAAGAGTTTGGTTTTATCAAAAATGAAGATGAGCCATGTGTTTACAAGAAATTTAGTGGAGCACTATCACATTCTTGGTATTGTATGTGGATGACATACTTATCATGGGAAATGACATACCTACCTTGAGTTTATTAAAACTTGGTTAGGAAGTTGTTTTCTCTGAAGGACTTGGGCGAAGCCATTTACATCATAGGAATCAAGATCTATAGATATAGATCAAGACGACTACTAGGTCTAAGCCAAAGTACATACATAGATAAAGTACTGAAAATGTTCAATATGGAAGAATCTAATAGACGATTCCTACCTATAAGACATGGTATTTCACTCTCAAAGGAAATGTGTCCTTCAACTCTACAAGAGAAAGAACGCATGAGTAAAATTCCATATGCTTCTATTATTGGATCCATTGTGTATGCCATGTTATGTACCCATCCAAATGTCTCATATGGCTTAAGTATGATGAGCAGGTACCAAGTAGATCCCGGTGAAGGTCACTGGACCACAGTCAAGAATATCCTTAAGTACTTAAGAAGAACTAAGGATACGTTCCTAATATATGGAGGAAAGGAAGAGTTAAGTGTAAAAGGTTACACTAATGCCAGCTTTCAAACCGACAAAGACGGTTCTTGATCATAATCAGGTTTTGTGTTTTGCCTTAATGGTGGTGTTATGAGCTGGAAGAGCTCAAAGCAAAGTACAGTAGTCGGTTCTACAACAGAGGCCGAGTATATTACAGCCAATGAGGCAGCAAAGGAAGCGGTTTGGATCAAGAAGTTCATTACTAAACTAGGGGTTGTGCCTAGATTATCAGATGTTATAGAACTCCAATGTGATAACAATGAAGCCATTGCATAAGCTAAAGAACCTATATCTCACCAGCGATCCAAACATATACTTATGCGCTACCATCTTATTCGAGAGATTATCGATCGAGGGGATGTAGAGATATGCAGAGTACCTACAGATGATAACATTGCTGATCCGCTGACCAAGCCTCTACCGTAGCAGAAGCATGATCGTCACACTAAGTCGCTTGGTATTAGATATATGAGTGATTGGTCTTAGTGCTAGTAGGAGATTGTAAGAGTATGCCCAAAGATCAATCATGAGATGGTTGTAATAACATACTTGATTTATCATGTTTATTAATATAAAGCGTTACCATTATTTTTCAGTTTCTTTTCTATGAGTATAAATAAACTGTTTTATAATAATGTCCTGAGAATAATATGATTATTCTTAAAAGGTCCTTAGTCGAGTATTATTATTGACTAGGACAACAGTAATGCATTAAGACTAACATGTAGTTGATTAATGATAAAGAGTTGTCATTGATATGGAGTGTCAGAATAATTGCATGAATATGTGTGTTAGAGAACAAACATATTGGACTGACCCACTATGAGTATGTTTCTTGGATTATTATGTAATTGTCACAACATTACTCATAGTGATTAATATGTATATGATCCTCAGACTTGAGATCCTCATTATCCCAACATCGTGAGTTGTATATTTTGATACAGTCAAATGTACACCGTAACTAGTTATTCTATAAAGGTTGATGTTGGATATACCACAATCTATGTAGAGGGATATGGTTGATCAATATAGGATAAGTCCCTCCTACATAATGGGAGTAATATCTTAGGCCACTTGATTGAGTGAGACTAGAAATGCATGGCCATGCTCAAATAAGTTGATATGAGATGTCATACTTATTTGTATATCATAGTCTACTCAAGACATCAAGGAACATGGGATGGACTATGCAAGTGTTACTATTCCATGACTTGTGTCCAATCCAGAGATAAAGGACTTAAGGATTAATGCATGAAAGGTTAATCGCAAAAAGATTATGTCGAATCATGATTTCTTGTAACTTAGGTAGCAATGATGCATTGCTAGATGCCACTCATTGTTTGTAACATCAGAATCGTTCTAGTATTACTGCTAACATGACAAAAACCTAAAGGGTCACACCCTATGGTTGAAATGAACGGAATAAAACATAGTTGGTATTGTGTTTGGTTGTCACATGAATTAAATTAATTATAGAATTAATTTAATTGGGTAATAAAATATCGAACATATTATATGTAAAAGATTATTGTACACATAATGAGAACATAGTTCTATTAATATATGAATTTGGTTAGTTTATAAATTTAAATAAATATAGTTTACCAAAATCCTTGTTATAATTAATGTAATTATAATTTTCGATTTACAACATTATTATATTTATTTATTTTTAATTATGATTATTATGTTTGGATAAAAATTTTATGAATTATGGTTCATTATATATATACCAATTATAAGTGGGTTAGTGTGTGAGAGTTTTAAAAAAACCCTAAGAAATAAAATCATTAAAATTTTCCTTGTGAAGTCTAACAGCCGTAAAGCAAAGAATTTTCCAAAATAGTTTTGGGGATTTCTTTCGTTCATTGTGACACTGAGTGGATTACGTAGAGGTCGAAATCACGAAAGGTTGCGGCTTGGTTTGATAGTAGATTAGAATTCTCTTTGCCGAGGCATCACTGTCTACTCTGATTGAAATTATGGTAATTTCGAAGCCATTATTTCACCCCAATTTGTTCTTTGCACATGGATCCATGGGTTGGATCGCCAGAATTATTTTTTTATTAATTTTTGGTGCGCCATGGTGGTACCGGCATTCCCAACAGTGTAATGACTATCGAGTCCCATTTGAACCTTAGGAATTCGTAGGATACAATTGACATGTCATTAGGATTACATGATTTAGGTGCTGGTTCTGAACATTCTACTGATGGCTGTGGTTCAAATTGTGTTGCGGATACTCCACAGCTCGTGTGAGTAGCATTGTGTACCTACATACAGCCCCACAGCTTGTATGAGCTTACCGATTCACAACTCATATGAGCATACATGTATAGGATTTGACGGATTATAGTTTAGCACACTATGTGTGAGCTATCCCGAGTATCCAACGATATTCTAAATGGTTCAACGGGTAATATTCTGTTACGAGATAATATGAGTTTGATACGAACTATTACAGGTATTTAAAAAAAATACATGGAAATGATTTTACATGATATATAGATACATGATATGAATGTTACATGTATATGGAAATTTGATTAATTGTTGAGCTCATCAATGGTTATTGATTCATATATGAATTTACATGGCTAATGTGGTTGCTGTATATGTGCTTCGGCTGTTGGCCAAGCTGTGTTGGGATATGCTTTGTTTCTTACATATTATTTGATCAAATGGTAAGTTAAATTCTATGTTATACGAAATTACTAAGCTTAAATGCTTACTCTATGTTATTTTTTTGTGTTTATTGTGCATTAGAAGCTCGTTCAGGTTGGAAGCTTGTCGGAGCTATATCACACTATCCATCGGCTCTTTTGGTACTTTCGGTTGGTTTAATTTTGGTTATAATGGCATGTATAGGTTATTTTGGCTAATGTTGGCTTATATGTGTTTGGGTTGTTGGAAATAACCATTTGGTTGGTTTGCATTTTGGCCTGGTGTTGGCGAAATGGTATATCTTGATGTATATATAAGTAGCCTTATAATGGTTGATAAGTGACTTGATATATTTGAATGATGGAAGATAGAAAGGTAGTAGAATGTGCATATTAAATATGTCATATAATTTGTTGCGAATTGGTGCTTTGTTATGGAAGGCATATATGTATATTGATGCTAGTGATTAAGTGATTAAATGGTACCATTTGGTGTGTTTTGGTAAGTGAGTTACATGGTAAGTTTTGATGCAAATACGCACATATGTTAGTTGATCATTTGATTATATTGAGCACATGATTAGACAAGTTTATAAATTTTCATTTGAGGTGCCTAAGGGTATATTGGTTGTATGTGAATATACCATATGTTTAAGGCTTGATTATGCTTGTTTTAGGTTTCTTATTATGGCTTGTTGTTATGTAAAATGTTGGGTGTAGGTTTATGCCTATTTGGGTGAGAAAAATGGCTTGTAAAATGGCTTATTTTTCATCCACATGAGTAGAGACACGGGTGTGTGTCTCTGCCGTGTGTGACACATGGCCAGGTGACACAATTGTGTGTCCCCTATAGCTTTCAAAGGGTTGCAAATCAGGCTGTTACATGGCCTAGCAAATGGCCTGACACACGGGGGTGTGAGGTTACTTCGAAGGGTACACGGCCTAGCACACGAACGTGTGGCTTGGCCGTGTGGCCTAAGCCAGTGAGTTACACGGGCACAGACACAGGTTGGGACATGGTCGTGTGTCCCTATTTTAAATGCCCACACGACCTAAGGTACGGACGGATGCGTCTCTTGGTGGTGTGAATCACATGGCTTGGCCACACGGTTGTGTGACCCCTGTAGCTTTGAAATTTTTCGATTTTTTTTTGAAAAATTGTCTGAGTTCTCGGTTTAGTCTCCACTTGTTTTTAATACATATTTAGGGCTTTGAGGGCTCGTACAAGGGACAATATGTATGATTTTGATTGGTTTTGATATGAATATTGACATGATATGAAATGTTTGAAATTTTTGTTCGTTTGATTTGTAAACTTTAGTAATGCTCCGTAACCCTGTTTCGGCGACGAATTTAGGTTAGGAGTATTACATGTATTGGTATTAGAGCTATGGTTTAGTCAATTCTCAAACTGAACGTAGCGTGTACAAGTCTAGCTATACATGCCATTATATAACCTGTGATAGTGTGATATATTTTGACCGTTTTAAACATGTTTTCGTATAGCAATGACATCCAACCATGCTGACTTCGATAAAGTAGAGAGTAACACTCAAGCCTCAGTTCACGGAGTAGCATTGAGTGGTGTGAGGCCCGTATCTAAGGGCTGGGGACGAGAGGCTAAGGAAGCCTTCTTCCAGATGATGAGTGAATGGTTCACTGAGTTTGCACGGACGAACCCAATAGCTCAACAACCTTCACCTCTCCTGCTCTTCAACTGATCCTATTATTCCTCAAGGTATGGAACCAATCTGAGTTAGTAAGCCTCCTATTGATAAGATACGTAAGTACGAGGCTAAATAATTCTGAGCTACTGTTGAGGATGATCCCGAGAGAGCTGAATTCTGGTTAGAAAATACGATCAAAGTTTTTGATGAGCTATCTTGTACAACGGCTGAATGAATAAAATTTGCAGTATCATTATTGAAAGATTTCGCTTATCAGTGGTGGAACGGGTTGATTTCTGTTCTGCTGAGAGAGCAGATCACTTGGGAATTCTTCCAAACAAAGTTTCGAAAGAAATATCTTAGTTAGAGGTTTCTGGATAAAAAAATGTAAAGAATTTCTGAAGCTCAAACAGGGTCATATGACTGTATCAGAATACGAGAGGGAATTTGTTAGATTGAGCAAATATCTCCGAGAGTGTGTTCCGACCAAGACTACTATGTGTAAGAGATTTGAAGAAGGGTTAAATAAAGACATAGAGCTTTTAGTTCAAATTCTTGAACGTAAAGAGTTCATTGTACTGGTTGACCGGGCATACATGGCCGAAGAATTAAGTAAAGAGAAAATACATGCTAATTTAAAGCTACAGATTCAATAAAGAGATTGATGGGAATTTCATTTCAGTCAACATTGAAGAGATCTAAAGAACATCACTACTATTCTATTGCTTCTGTGGGATATTCTAGTAGAGACAGAGGTACCTGACGCTCTAGTCCTAAACCTCAGGCTACATCTATACCGAGTGTGGGTAGTGTCAGAGATGTCAGACCCGAGTGTAAGCACTGTAACAGACCACATTATGGTGAGTGTCGAGTGAAGAACGGAGCATGTTTCAGATGTGGTTCCTTCGACCACTATCTTAGAGATTGCGCAGAGAAATTCGAGATAGAGAAAGTTAAAACTATGAGACTGAGCAACACAACTATGAGAGGTAGACCACCTCGTAATCTCAAAAATGTGAGTGGTAGCCGTGATGTGACGAAAAAATCTTGTGTGAGATTTGAGGCACGACCACCAGTTAGGGCTTATGCTATTCGCGCACGCAAGGATGCTTTTGCGCTAAATGTTATTACTGATACTTTCTCTATTTATGATACTAATGTTAACTACTTTGATTGATCTAGGATCAACTCGTTCATATGTTTGCATGAATTTAGTATCTAGTAAAAAATTACCTATTGAGTCCTCTGAATTCATGGTTAAAGTATCGAACCCCCTAGGTTAGTATGTGCTAATTGATAAAGTTTGCAAGAACTGTCCTTTCATAACACGGGGTTGCAGTTTTTCGGCTGATTTGATGTTATTACCGTTTGATGAATTTGATGTGATTCTGGGTATGGATTGGCTAACTCTGCATGATGTTGTTGTAAACTGTAGACGAAAACTTATTGTATTAAAATGTCAAAACGATGAGACGTTTCATATTGAATTAGATAATCCGAGTGGGTTGCCTATTGTTATATCAGCTATGTCAGTGCAAAAATATGTGAGAAAAGGTTACAGTGCTTACCTTGCTTATGTATTGGATACTAAAATGTCTAAATCGAAGCTTGAATCAGTGCCAATGGTTTGCGAGTATCTCGATGTGTTTCCACAGGAGTTACCTAGATTACCACCAATCGGAGAGGTTGAGTTTGCTATAGAACTTGTACCAGGAACATCATCGATATCGATAGCACCTTATAGAATGACTCCTACCGAGTTAAAAGAGTTGAAAGCACAACTGCAAGATTTGATAGATAGGGGTTTTGCTCGACCTAGTTTTTCACCTTGGGTTGCATCGATTCTATTTGTTAAGAAAACGGATGGATTGATGAGATTGTGTATTGACAACCGTCAGCTCAACAAGATTACAATCAAGAATAAATATTCACTACCTCGAGTTGATGATTTGTTCAATCAGTTGAAAGGTCTCACAGTATTCTCAAAGATTGATCTTCGTTCTAGCTACTATCAATTACGAGTGAAAGATTTAGATGTGCTGAAAACTGCATTCAGAACTAGGTACGGACACTATGAATTTCTTGTGAGTCATTTGGTTTAACTAACGCACCTGCAATATTTATGGATTTGATGAACGAAATCTTCAGATCATATTTAGACAGATTTGCTGTGGTATTTATTGATGACATTCTGATATATTCCCGAGATGAGTCCAAGCATACCGAACACTTGAGAATTATTTTGCAAACTCTGCGAGATAAACAACTATTTGTTAAATTTACCAAATGCGAGTTCTGGCCCCGAGAAGTCAATTTTCTAGGGCACATAGTATCGAATGAAGGCATTAGAGTTTATCCGAGTAAAATTTTTGCAGTTGTTGACTGGAAACCATCGAAAACATTATTAGAAGTCAGAAGTTTTTTGGGATTAGCTGGTTGTAATACCCAATTTTAGCCTGGGCTCACAATAATAAAATAAAGTCTAAGTCCAGTACAAAATTATATCATTTGGCCCGATCGGAATGGTCCATTACTTGAAAAGGTAAAAGGTCCATCTACAAGCTTATGGAAACATAATCTTCAAGGATGTGCTATCTTAGATATGATATGCAATCTTAGAAGATGTGATTTTGTAATCTTAGAGATTTAATTTGTAGATACCCTTTAATCTTAACCGTTGATGTAATTGATCTGTACCGTTGGAGTTCGGGAGGCTCAACTATAAATAGAGGCCTCTCCCTTCATTGTAGGGGGTCGAAAGTTTGGAGTAATAATAATTCTTAAGAGTATTCCCTCAAATTTCTCTTTCTCTTGCGTTTTTATTTTCTTTGGCATGTTCAATAGGGTCCTTTCGACTTCGTTTATTTGCGGATTTAGGCCCAGAATTTATGTCAAAGGTCGATTTAGTCTTTTATTATTTATTATTATTAAATTTTATTTTCTTGTTATTAAGTTATTATTATTATTATTATTATTATACATACGCATATTTTTTTACAATAATATATATACATACATTTGTTTAAAAAAAACTTTTATAAACACATGCATATATTATATATATTATTATTATTTTATTTGCATAACTTTTATATACATATATATACATTTACATTTTATATACATATACATTTTTTATTTCCTAACTTTTATATGCATATATATACACTTTTATATTTTTTTACTTTGATGAATATGTATATACGTATGTTTTCTTATATTATTCTTTATAATTTTTTTATATATATTTTTCTAAATTAATTAATTTCAATATATGTAATTATTATTATTTGTTTTATATATATGTAATTATCTTTTTTATAATCTATATATATGTAGATAATTATTATTTTTTATATATGTACATGTATATATTTATATATTTTTTTCCTAATGAATATTTTTTTTATATTTATATATATATACATATATATCTATGTTTTTTATTTTCAAAAATGCTTAAATACATGCATATATTTTTAATGCATATTTTATCATTTATATGTATATATTTATATATTTTTCTTTATTGTATTATGTATTTTGTTTGTATAAATTTATAATCCAAAATTTTATGTGTAAATCATATGTTTGTCTTTTATTCTTCATAATTTCAATGTATATATTTTGTATTTTTTTATTTTTTTATTTCCTTCATTTGTTTATTGATTTATGTTTTCATTTACATTTTGTTCATTTATTTGATACTTTGCTTATCATGGATTATTGTTTTTTTTGTATATTAATTTCGTTTATTTATTTGTTTCTATGCCATTGTTGTATTTGTTATTGTGACATTTATACATACTTTCAATATAGCATTACGTCATCTTTTTACTCGAATTTAAAAATGGAAAGCTTTCAAAATAGAGATAATACTCGTATTTAGGATTTTCAAGAAAATTGAGCCCTAACGTATTGGGTTCCAATTTTCTTCGTTAAATCTAATAATCGAGAATTCCTCTTTGATCAAAAATAAAATGAAAAAGCTAGTTATTGGGAATCTAATACGTTGTGTCCTAACGCATTGGATGCGACGTATTGATTTCTTGAAACAAAGATTTAAAAAATATACATATTAATAAAAGAAATATTCAATGTTTGGGACGTTGAGAAATTGTGCCCTAACGTATTGGGCTGCGGTTTCGTCATAAATCTTAAACAATTGAATATTATTTTAAATTTTATCACACAAACCTTTTAGGCAAACTCATCTTGAAGAAATAAAACATCGTGCCCTAACGCATTGGGTGTGATGCTTTCTGTTTCAAAATGAGGGAGTCTTAATGGATAATTTAATTAGGGATCATATTTTTCAACTCTCGGCATTAAGACAATATTTAATCTACTTGGTACCAATTTTTGGGCGTTATGAGGGTGCTAATCCTTCCTCATACGTAATCGACTCCCGAACCTGCTTTTCTAAAACTCGTAGACCAAAGTTGTTTTTAGGTGACCCAATCACACCTTAAAAAAAGATTGATGGTGACTCCAAATTTTCATAGACAACTAAATTTTTTTTTCAAAAATAAAAATGGTTTTGACAGCCTGGTGACTCCGCTGGGGGCTTTTTTTATAAGAGAGTCGAGCCACAAGGTTGATTAATTCTTGTCTTATCGTCGAGAATTTTTTTTTTAAATTCATGGTATCCTGTTGCATTCATTATTTATTGCTTAATGGATTTAAGCATTGTTTGCATTACACATTACACGAGTTGAATAATTTTACCCTTTTAAGTGGGAGCAAGAAACTAGTCCTTCATGAGGTTTTCACCTCCGTGCAGGGTAGTGGACCGCTTCCGGGATACATCCGTACCTATGTCTTCGTGAGATTTTCATCTCTGTGCAGCCCTAGGGAAATGTATTCTCCTGAACTGAACTCGGTCCATATGAGCCTATAATGGGTGAGGATTGAGGAATCTTCTAGTTCGGGTACCCTTGCTCTAGAAGCAAAACCTCATACAATGAACCTTAGGAATTCACCCCAGGTAAAGCTACAGTGAACCCTAGTAGACATCCTATCAGTTGTTTTATTATTTCTTGATTATATTCTATGATACTGACTTTTAGTGTTTTATTTTGATTGCATGACATGACATTTCATTTCATTATAAAAGGCGTCGGTTCATATTCAGTTGCTAGATAGGAAGCTTATCATGAAAAAAGGGTTTCTTGATAAAGTGGAAGAAATACGACTGCTCGAATATATTCCAAGAAACACAACAAAATAAGGGCAATGAAGAAGTATATGACTTTACTTCATGGCCCGAGAATTTAAGTTGATTATTCAAGAGCTGCCGACATTTAAAGTACTAGATGAGCATTACAAAGACGGGCAGATAATGGATCATGCAAAAAGGAGCTAGTAGTGGCGTCCATTAGAAATTCGCGTGATTTGTCTTAAACATCCAGATGAATGAAAGATTGACGTTGTTTCTTGGAGTATAGGGGCGAGGCCGTACATGTATCTGTTTTATGTAAAGAAATTTACTTTCTAGTAAAGTTTTCTAAATGAAATTGAATCAAAATTGACGTCTTTTTGCATTCATTTCATGCATTGCATTTGCTTCATATGTATTAAAAAAATACTAAAAAATTATAATTAATTTAAGTCATTCCTCAGATAATTTGGAAACCAATTAACCTACCAAACACTGCAACGGTACTCAATCGAAAACTAAAGACATGGAACAAAGGCTAGAACAGCTCTAAAAGGAAATGCAAGATCAACTTCAACAACAAATGAATGAGTAGCTTGAGAAGATTCAACAAAAAATGATGGACAAAATGATGGAATCTCAGGGGAAAATGATGACTCAGTTAACTCAGTTGTTGACTACAGAAGTTGATGAAGGGAAAAGCTCTGTGCTTAATGATGAAGAAGGAGACAGTGAGGGACCTGTTTATCCCCCAGGCTTTACCCCTCAGCACGTTGAGGTGTATCCATGCAAATCCTCTGTCACCATCAAGCCTCACCAGCTTCAGGCCGGTGCTGCAACACTAATAAATTTTCAAGCTAGATCAGGCTCTAACCCCGGAGACAACCTTGTTAATCCTGCTATACCTGACTTCGACAAAATAGCTGAAAAGGAGAAAATGAAGGATGAACTGCCAAAACAGCTAGAAGAAAAGTATAAATGGCTTGAAGAAAAATTTAGAGTAATGGAAAGTGCTGAGAGCTACTATGGGATTGATGCTAAAGAATTGAGCTTGGTTTCGGATTTAGTTCTCCCTTACAAGTTCAAAATGCCAAAGTTTGAGAAGTACAATGGAACTAGTGGCCCCGAAGCTCATATTACCATGTTTTGTAGGCGGATGACAGGGTATGTTAATAACGACCAACTGTTGATACATTGTTTCTAGGATAGCCTCACAAGGGCAGCATCCAGGTGGTACAATCAATTAAGCCGTACCAAGATTAATTCATGGAGAGATTTAGCACAAGCATTTATAAAGCAGTACAATCATGTAACCGACATGGTACCTGATAGAATCACTCTACAAAACATGGAAAACAAGCCCGGTGAAAGTTTTAGGCAATACGCACAGAGGTGGAGGGAGGTCGCCGTCCAAGTTTAGCCACCGCTCCTGGAAAGGGAAATGTCAATGCTATTCATAAATACATTGAAAGCTCTGTTCATCACACATATGTTAGGGAGTGCCACAAAAAGCTTTTCTAGCATAATCATGAATGGTGAAATGATTGAAAGTGCCATAAGGAGCGGAAAGATTGATGCTGGAGGAAATAACAGAAGACAGCCCTCAAAATAAAAAGAAAATGGGGTGAACAACGTGAATACATACAACAAATCGATTGCTAATCGGCAGGGTTCATCAAGATAAGAATCATATGTAAAGCAATGTACTGAAAAACTCCAGTTCATGCCAATTCCAATGTCGTACAAGGAGCTGTATCAAAGCTTATTCGATGAGCATGTTGTTTCTCCTTTACATATGAAGCCTCCACAGCCTCCGTATCCTGAATGGTACGATGCAAGTGCACAATGCGATTATCATGCGGGAATGACAGGACACTTAATAGAGAATTGCATTACCTTCGAAAAGCTAGTCGAAAAATTCATCAACATGGGTATTGTCAAGTTGGATGGCTCATTTAATGCAGAAAATTCACTACCTAATCATGATTGACAATGGGGTGAATGCAATATATGAAGAGATGTTGGGAAGTGTTCACATCAATGACATATAGGAAGACACAAATTAAAAGGGGGACCTTGTTAGATATCCGCCCTTATAAATTTGAGAGTGTTCTAAGTAATTGAACTGCGAAAGAAATCCCTATAGTTTTTAGAGCTTATTTAGAGTAATGTTCAGAACATTTTTGTTTTTTTAGCCTAAAAATAATAGAAATTCCTTTGTGAAATAGGCTCATGTCTGAACGTCATTATTCTAATAAAATACATCTTTGCATTCATTTTTGAGCCAATATTTTTTCTTTCTTTTTGAAATAATTATTCTTTCATTCTTTTGGATTTTCTTCCACATCATTCTTTCATTCATAATTATATTGTACAAATAGTTATTCATAAATACATTCTTTTATATTGGGTCCCTAGATATCAATATCATGAGTGACGCTGCTACAGGCTTAGAATTTCCTTTTGAGCGAGGCATTTGTTTAGAGGGATTTCATGACTTTGAATATGACATAGATTGTAGCCTATTTCTGAACTTGTTAGGGATGGTAGAACAAGTCGAGAAAAGGATCTTACCCTACAAAGAATCATTGGGATACATGACTTCTCCTTATATAGGGCATGAAGGTCATTTGGTCGATCTCGCCAAAAGAGTCTGACGGTCATTGATTCATCTTTGTGATCGTCAGTTACTTTACTAAATGAATGGAAGCTGCTTCATATGCCAATGTCACAAAGTCGACAGTTTGCAAATTTGTGAAAAATAATATGTCAGTATGGAACGCCAAAAGGATCATATCTGACAATGTACTAAATTTGAACAATGGCACAATATCAAAAGTTTGCAGTCTGTTCACGATTAATACCATATCGCCCAAAAAAATAGATGGCGCGAAAAATAAACTTTGTCGGGGCAATGCCTTTCTCTTGGGCCCATCGCGATTTTGCCTATTGAAGACAAAATTCTTTCTCTCTAAGTTTTTGAATCCAATTCTGATTGAAGAGGAATGTTCAAAGTTGTCCATCATGGTCAAATGCACCAAAAGCAAATGATGCAAGTTCACAAAAAAGGTTCGTCCTAGAGAATTCCTTGAGAGGGACCTGGTATTAAAGAAGATCCTTCCCATACAAAAAGAACTTCGTTCCAAGCTGGGAAGGACCTTATGTGGAAGGCCTTATTTGGAAAAGCGTCGATTTTGATAAAAAACGATAACAAAAACATGCCTAATCCTATGAGTTCAGATTCAATCAAAAATATTTCAAAATATATAAAAAAAGATAAAAAAAAAGCCAAAAAAAGGAAAGAAAATGGAGAGGCCAATGTGAAAACCTGCAAAGGGCGCCTTGAGACCAAAGGGGGTTTGATTTGAAAAACCCGAAAAGGGCAGCTCAAATATTGATCAGAATAGGGCATGAGGTGATCAGAGCAGTTCAAATTTTGATTCGATTGGAGCATATGATGATCTTGAAGCAACAAGAAAGAGTAGACAACATCTTGGGACATCGACAGAGTACTGTAGATCTCCTAAACACATGTCAAACTCAAAAATTTTGTACAGAGAAGCTCAAGCTGCGATATCTGGGGCACCCAATTTTTTATACTATTGAATATGTTGTTCTTGGAATACTTCATTCTTTTCCAAGATACATATTCCCAATCAATTTCTTTGTTTACTATTTTTGATAATCTATTCCTTTTGAGCTATGCTTAAAACCAATTGTATTCTCATCCATTGTTATGACCTTTTTGCAAGCATGTTGCATTGGAATAATAATTAATGGACTAATAAAACTTTCACAATGGAGGTTTTGCATATTACTCTAGAAGTTTCGAAATAATACAGGAGCCTGAAACAGGACTATTGTTTAGAACACACCAAGTTTAAAGGTTGAAATGTCTAAGAAGGAAAAGTCTAAATTAAGACTATTCTATCAGATTTTGTTGTCCAAACATTGATTGAACAAAATGACAAGATGTCGTGTTGGTGACAAGGCTTCAATGAACAAATAAGCAATGATCACCGAGTGATAAGAAGAGGTTTTCTCGGAGAAGAGAATCTTACATTTATGCATAGGCATTTGGTATGACGCCCTGTGAATGGTGTAAAGGACCAAAGAATTTCACATTCTATATCCTTAAATTGTATAGCAAAGGATTGGGAAAAGGCTAGATCTTTTTGCCCTTGGGTATCAGTGGGAGGAAGATGGTACGAATTTTATGTCCCAGTGGATTGAATCTAGAGGATTACAGTGGGGGCAATCTGTGAGTATTTCTTTGGAAATACCAGTCGAACAAAATGGCGTTCTGACGTGTCGACGTTAAAGCCTTAATGAACAGCGAGCAATGACAACCTAAGCATTAAAAAGGATCATTCTTAAATAAAAAAACTCTGCATTCATGCGAACATCATTCATACACGTCAAGTTAGGAGCATTTGATTCCTTCTAATCATGACATCCTAATCTCTAGGCACAATTAGGTTCACAAAAAGTATTGTACAGGTCATATTCCCAAAGAACAGATCATTGAAGATAGCAGATCTTGTCTTCCTGTACCAGTAGCGAAGCAGACCAAAGACACCAGCCTTGCCTCCCTGGGTTACAGCGGAGCAGGTTGAAAATAGCAGATCTTGCCTTCCTGTACTGACAGCGAAGCAGATCGAAGACACTAGTCTTGCCTCCCTAGGTTGCAGTGGAGCAGACTAAAAGTAGTAGATCTTGCCTTCCTGTACTGATAGCGAAGCAGATCGAAGACACCAGTCTTGCCTCCCTAGGTTGCATTGGAGCAGACTGAAGATAGCAGATCTTGCCTTCCTGTACCGACAGCGAAGCAGATCAAGGGCACCAGCCTTGCCCCCTGGGTTGCAGCGGAGCAGGTTGAAAATAGCAGATCTTGCCTTCATATACTGACACCGAAGTAGATCGAAGACACCAGTCTTGCCTCCCAAGGTTGCAGTAGAGCAGACTGAAGATAGTAGATCTTGCCTTCCTGTACCGGTAGCGAAGCAGATCAAAGACACCAGCCTTGCCTCCCTGGATTGCAGCGGAGTAGGTTGAAAATAGTAGATCTTGCCTTCCTGTACTGACAGTGAAGCAGATTGAAGGTGCCATTCTTACCTCTCTAGGTTGCAGTGTAGCAGACTGAAGATAGCAGATCTTTCCTTCCTGTACCGGCAGCGAAGCAGATCGAAAACTCCAGCCTTGTCTCCCTGAGCAGCAGTGGAGTAGGTTAAAAATAGCAGATCTTGCCTTCCTATACTGGTAGTGAAGTAGATTGAAGAAATCAGTCTTATTTCCTTGACTTTGCAATGAAAATGATTGAAGCCACAACGACGAATCTTATTTCCCTGGCGTTGTAGCGAAGCAGATTGAAGCCACGACGACGAATCTTATCTTCCTGGCGTTAAGGCTTGGATTAGCTGAAGTGGAGCGGATTAAAGCTGAGGGCAGCAAATCCTATCTCTTTGGCATTGCAGTGGAGTACATTGAAGCCATGACGGCGAATCTTATCTTCCTAGCGTTAACGGATGTTTCTGACATAATGTGGATTGTTCGATGTTGAAATGATTTAACGGATTTATTGAGCATATGAATGAGTATGAGACTCATATGAGTTAGTATAGATATGTACATGTCTCTTATAAGCTTTGAAATGATAAGACTTGTGAATTGTCAATTAATCTATGTGAAAGTATATGGGATAGATTAGCGAATCATTACTAGATATTGAATATTTAATATATTACAATGGTGGTAGCTATAAGGCTTGGATCGAATGAGTATATATTGGGCCTCGTAAGCCCTAATTAGCGATTCGAAGACAATAATTTGAAAGTTTTAATCTGTATGAAATTTTATAAATTGGTTTAATACATTTATAAGTGTATGTGTTCTGGTAATGCGTCGTACCCTATTCCGTCATCGAATACGGGTAAGGGGTGTTACAATGTGACATCGCCAAATTCGGCCATAACGTTTAGGCCGAGTTTGGGGTGTTACAAATAGAGTTTTCAACATATTCCTCCTCAAAAATTGGGTCCTCACCCTGAATAGTGGGCGACTCTACAGGTGCAGCACTACAAGGCCTACCCCTACCACATCTACTTTGAGTGTTCATAGTTTTGGAAGAGTCTAAGTAGTTTAAATATATCTACAATTTCATGCAAAATTTCAAACATTAGCTAAAGTATATTTATAATGTGAGAATTCTAGTGCATCTAAAATCTCTTAAACATCTAATAACTATAGTAGGACTAACACCAGAATCTTGATTTTCATTTCCTGGAGAAAACTAATTTTTCAAAAAGAATTTTGTAGCGTGGTGTTTTCCAAAATACCCTTTTGATGCATGCATGCAATTTGCTCTTACTTCTATGGTTTGAGTTTAGAAAATCTAGCTTTGATACCACCAAATGTAACCTCCCCAACTCGGCCTAGACATTAGACCAGAGTTCAGAAGGTTACATTAGCCACCGAAGAGGCCCACTAAGCTATTGAAGTTTTTGAATACAGTCATTTTAAAACATTTGTTTAATTTGTTGGGAAAAATTAGTTAAATACTTGATTTATTAAACCTAGAGTTTTATTTATTACCTAACAATGGAAAGGATGGTGATTACTTTTTTTCGTAAAATCGGTGTTTATCAGTAATAATTGCCAAATAACCTTGAAATTTATAAGTGAATGTCATGAAAAATAAAAAATTCAAAACTAAATCATAAGTCTCATTCTATGGTTCATAAATAAATAAAGAATAGAATATTTTAAAGGAAATAAAGAAAAATAATGAAACTCAACATATTAAGAAAAATTGAAATTAAGACGAGTCCCTCCGAATGTCTTACCCACGTCCTAACCTTGAGGATTATCTGTAAAGAAGAAATTTAAAAATGGGTGAGCTATGACGCTCAATGTGAGTTTGATTACAATGAAACCAATAAAAATGTTGTTAGGATACATTAAATAACATTGCACATAATCATTATGATTATCAAATTAGTTTAAAACACAGTATTTCAATGCTACCACTATTTAAGCATTATAACTTATAATCATAGATTTAAGAATAATCAAGTATTCAAGTTTAAAATTTTAGGTCCATTTGTTAACGCTATTAAAATTCTTTTGTTAAATTTGCTGGTGTGACGTTTTGAAACAAAAAATACTTACTTAGTTGTCTTGTCTCGGTTCGGTTTTCACCTATTGCAACCGTGTTAGAAGTCCTATTCTACCCTTGGCCCCTTTGAGGTAACTGGCCCGCCTCTGATTTTAGGCTGAAACTTGAGTTTGACCAATTCGTCAAGGACAATCTTTCATCAAATGCTTCATTGATCCACATATTAAAAAAACACCCTTTTTCTTCCAACATTCGCTCGTGTAGCACCTTCCACAAAATTTATAGTGACTAGCTTCATCCCTAGCGTTAACCACTGTGCTATTTTATTATGGTCTACTTTCTCTGGCTCTTTTGTTGTGGTCTATTTTTCTTCCATTGTTCATGATTTAGTTGTTTTATCTCTTCAATGATTTTAGCTTTCTCCACAAGGTTCTTAAATATCCTTTCTTGATGTGCCCGTCCTCAAAACATACGTACTTGTCCTGTTCTGTGGCAACCATACCCTGGGCATATCAGTTGAGCCTCAGAGATTCAACCTCGTATTCTGCCACAGATTTGTCCCTTTGCGTTAGCTTATTGAACTCGAGCCTATGGGCTTCCACAAACCTCGTGCCAACATACTTTTTCTAGAAGGCCTCTTAGAAATACTCCCAAGTGATCCTCTCAACCTATGTGCCTTTTACTACAGTCTGCCACCAACAATAGGCCTACTCTTTAAGCATGGACATAGTGCCCTTTAATTTATGCTCAGAAGTACAATCTAAGTCCTCTAGGATGCTTTTTGTCGACTCCATCCAATACTTAGTTACAGTAGGAGTCATATCAGCAATGCTTTTAAAAATCTTCGCCCCATTTGACCGGAGTCTCTCTGCAATAAATCCCTAGCTCCTCGATCTAGTTTAGGTGCTAACAACCCTTTGCAGGTCCCTCAACATCGCCTGTGTCACAGCATCATCGCCGTTCTTATAGCCTCATCCACCATTGGCGATAGAGTTTTCAACATATTCCTCCTTGAAAACCGAGTCGTCACCCTAAACAGTGGGCAACTATATAAGTGCAGCTCTACGAGGCCTACCCCTACCACGTCTACCTTGAGTGTTCATGGTTTCGAAAGAGTCTAAGTAGTTGAAATATATCTACAGTTGCCATGCAAAAGTTCAAATATTAGCTAGAGTATTCATTATTGATATTGGGTATTAGCAAGGGGAAGGTAAAGAAGAGATGATGGTGGTGACAAAGAGGTCGGCTCACCAGTGATAAGAGGAGAGCTGAAATACCTAAAGAGGAGGAGGAGGAGTAGAAAACAAGAGGAAGGAGATGAAGAGAATGAGGAGGAGGTTTTGTGAAACACTATAAATCTAGGGTTGCTAAGAAGGAGGGGTGATGCCTTCTATATCGCACATTGTGATATTTATAGGCAATGGGTCTCTTATCTAATTATATCATGTCACCGATAATCTCGGGATAAGAGTTTTGTCATGTATAGCTCTAACATTCCTTTTGTTGAGGGGGTACGAGGGTTCCTTTTTTCCCTAGGTGGTTCCTCTTAAGAAGGTGATATAGGGTTGCGCGCGGACCAAGATCGAGTTGTCAAGTCACGAGAAACTCCTACGAAAACTCTAGACATTTGGATCTGAAACGAAACAGTAAAACTTAATTAGAATCAATTAGATCTGGAAACTCAAAATCCTCAAATCAATAAAGAACAGCCAAGAATCAAAACACTTATGAATAGACGTTTTTGGAAGCCAAGAACACGAAATTAAGCCCCAAGATTAACTTCCAATCAGCCGAAACTATCAAAGAACACAAAACAGCAACTAAATTAAAAACAGATTGTGAAATCAATGGACATTAGTTCTAGGGATTGGACGGCAAGAAAAGGGAGATTTTTGTGAATCAACAATGTTTCTTTATGTCCAAGGAAGTGCCGAATCAGATCTTGAAGTTTGGAATGGCTAAAACGAAACAAGAACAATTAATCCAAAATTATTCAACAAAACAGCAAAAGCAGAATTTAATAAAGAAGAATGAACAGCAAAAGAATAAAGAAAAGTCCTAAGAAGCCTTGAAATCGATAAAGATTTTACAACTCTCTTCAAACGGCTCTAATCTCCCCTCCAATGAAGAACAATGGCAAGAAGAAGGCTGAAGATGGCTCCCACAATCAAAAAGATTGTTAAAACTACTTCTAAAGAAAACTCAAGAGAGAATTCTTGGAGAAAACTCAAAGAGAATTTCTACTCAGAAAAATCTAAAATTTTTAATGTAATGTAATGTGTTTCAAGGGCGGTCGGCCATACCTATAAATAGGCCTTATAACTATTTCCTAATCTCATTAGGAAAACTTTAAAAAAACCTAATTAACAAATTTAAGAGGGAAATTCGGCCAAGTCATTTTAATGGGCTGCTTGGGCTGAATTTTTACATATAATATTCCTAAAGTCTAAAAATTAAATTAAACAATTAAAATTTTTACAAATTGGGCCACTTTAACAATTTGGCCTGAGTTTTAACTAAGTATGGTTTGACTTCTTGCTTGGGCTTGGAATCATCTTATTGGGCCTTGCCTTCAAGAACTTGGGCTTGTAGTCCATCTTCTATCGAAATTGGCTCGTTGATACTCGTAACGGAGATCCAATGTGCTTTGGCTGTAAGATTCGGTTTCTTGGACCAAGATTTCCAAGATTTGAAATCTTGATTTTCTTGATTCTTGAAATCGCTCCAAACAGCAAAATTGGGCCAAGATTCAGTTTCTTGATTTTCTTGAAAACAATAAAGTGAATCTTGATTTTCTCTTTCTTTCGTGTACGCATCTAAGGCCTTTATGACTCGTATCATTCCCCATTCCTCAAAAAGATTCGTCCTCGAATCTGAAAAATAAAATGGAGATAAGTCAACCACATTGAAAGTAGAACTTGTAGTCCAAACATAAGCATAACAAAACAAATATAACGCATGCGAATGAACAGATTCAGATTACCATGCAAACAAGCTAATTTACTCGCGAATGCCTCGTCAAATATTCGAAACAAAGATGGACATGTTTTAAGGCATTCAATCATCTCAAATTGTTTCCACAAACCATGAATAAATCGCGAGTAATAAATCAAATGGTAAACGTAATCATCATAAGTAGGTACTTGAAAAGGTTCACACGGTTCACAGAGTTACACAATCATACCATGCAGTAATCGACGGTCTATAGATTCACTCACACATGCATTATCAAAAACAAGAATCTTTTTATCAACCATCAAAACAGATAGATCATCACTAAATAAAATAGGACAGTCAAGCACGTTTCGATCTATGTGTTTTACAAAAATTAAATCATCAACACGATCTTTGTCACTATCCGAGGAGTACAAAAGTGTTTCAAAATTTTCAAGCATCTTACCTTTATAAGCAGAAGAAGAAGGGTCGATTTTACCTTTTCCATTTAATACAAACCTTCGCTCATCGAGGGCATAGTGTAGTCGAAGCTCTGTTGTTGAGTTAACCTTTGTCAAATGGAACTCAAACTTCATGTACAACCACCTAAACTGTTTAAGGCACAAATATAAATTGAAAACAAATTTGGCAAATTAAGTTACCTTATTCACCAAAACAGATTTGCACAAATTCACGGATTTTACACAAGGCAAATCAAGAGAATAACAACTCACGCTTCCTTTTGTAATGACTTTATCAACCACAATCGAAGAATAACAATTAATCGGATCAAAATGAGGGGATCTTTTAAGAATTAAGTCACCACAAGTTTTATCAATAATTTTCAAATCTGCACGGGACTCGGTTGATAAAATTTCCTTACCTCGCTTACCTTCGGGCTCATGTAGTGTGATTTCATCTTTGCCTATGTCGATCGTATGAAAGCGTCTTTCATCGGAAAGGTATTGAAGTTGGAAGTTATCTTTCATATGTGGCCAATGGAAATGTTCTATCCCACACAAAGGTGGTAAACCTTTAGGGGCCTCACTAAAAACATCCTCATAATCCTGCGAAAAACATTGAAACACACTAGGCAAATTTTCATTAATGTTAGATAGAGATAAATAATTTTGCCTAAACCTCACAAGGATACAAGGCTATTCATTGAATAGGTCTATCCGCACATCTCTTTTTGTTGCAATTAAATTTTTCACTCTATTTTTACCACTTGCGGATTCATTCACCTTTGGGCCATTTAAATTTTGACTTTTTTTACTACTAGCCTCTTTTCTCTCTGTGTTTTTTATTTGTCCTTTCTCCCTCACCCCCTCACAAAATTTCATCATTTTTAATTGATCTTTATATACATCACTGGGATTTAAAGGAGCAAGAGTGAATTTTTGGCCTTTAAACATAAGAGAGTATCTATTAAGCTTGCCTTGGTGTGTAACATCACAATCAAATTGCCAAGGTCGTCCAAGGAGCAAGTGTGCCGCATGCATTGGGACCACATCACACCATACCTCATCCTCGTAATTCCCAAGCTTAAAAGTGATTAAGGACTGTTTTGTAACTTTAACTTCTAAGCATTCATTAACCCACTGAAGGTAATATGGCTTAGGGTGTTCGATCCAAGGTAACTTTAAGGAATCCACCAAATAGCTGCTAACTACATTCGGACAACTCCCACTATCAATAGTAAGTGAACATAAGTTACCTTTTATAAAACACCTAGAATGGAAAATATTGGTCCTTTGGTTATCACAATCGTCTCTCATTTAGATGTTAAGGGTGCGGCAGACTATCATCTTATTTTTTTTCTCTTTTTTTTGAAATACCTGTAAAACAAATACTCAACACTCAAAATAAAAATTAGCAAACCTCACCGTTAGTCACTCAAAAAGAAAAATCAAATTCTCAATGAGGTAGAATTCAGTCTTGTGAGTTCTTTAGTAGAGTCTATATCAACCAATTAGAATGTGTATGAACCGAAACTACCAAAGAGTCCTAATTTGCACTAAGATGCCAAAAACTGACGAGACACCAATTAATTTGTGTTGCACCGAGGAAGAATTGTGCACACCATAAAATCCTACTAACACAAGAAACAAGAATGCGTTAGATAGTGTAAAGGAAGAATAAAGGCAAACAAAAGAAAACCTATAGCTAAGAATCAATAAAAATTGCTGAAATCGAAAAACCCGAAAAACTGCGGAGTAACTTGACAACTTCGTTCGAGGTGTTCCTAATCTCAAAAAATCACAAAATTAAATTTGGAATGTCCTTAAATATTTAATTTTTGATCTGAAAAGTTTGGGCACCAAAATCAACCCTCTGTATCTTTTTTTAAATTTTTATTGAATTTTGTATTTTTCAATTTTTTTGACTTTTTTGACTGACTTTTTTGCGCGAAATATTTTTTTTATATTCAATCACAGTGCCAAAAATATGCATGTAAAATTTCAGATCAATCGGACAACGTTTCCCCACTCAAATGAATTTTTTTCGAAAACTTTTTCTGGGTAAAACTGCTGTTTGTAGTTTAAAAAATAGAGATCAGTTTAGAAATCAACCCAGAACACCCAAAACGACCAAAATCTGATACCAAATGATATAGGGTTGTGCGCGGACCAAGATCGAGTCATCAAGTCACGAGAAACTCCTACGAAAACTCTAGACGTTTGGATCTGAAACGAAACAGCAAAACTTAATTAGAATCAATTAGATCTGGAAACTAAAAATCCCCAAATCAATAAAGAACATCCAAGAATCAAAACACTTATGAATAGACATTCTTGGAAGCCAAGAACACGAAATTAAGCCCCAAGATTAACTTCTAATCAGCCGAAACTATCAAAGAACACAAAACAGCAACTAAATTTAAAACAGATTATGAAATCAATGGATATTAGTTCTAGGGATTGGACGGCAAGAAAAGGGAGATTTTTGTGAATAAAAAATGTTTCTTTATGTCCAAGGAAGTGCCGAATCAGATCTTGAAGTTTGGAATGGCTGAAACGAAACAAGAACAATTAATCCCAAATTATTCAACAAAACGGCACAAGCAGAATTTAATAAAGAAGAATGAACAACAAAAGAATAAAGAAAATTCCTAAGAAGCCTTGAAATCGATAAAGATTTCACAACTCTCTTCAAACGGCTCTAATCTCCCCTCCAATAAAGAACAATGGCAAGAAGAAGGCTGAATATGGCTCCCACAATCAAAAAGATTGTTAGAACTACTTCTAAGAAAACTCAAGAGACAATTCTTGGAGAAAACTCAAAGAGAATTTCTACTTAGAAAAATCTGAAATTTTTAATGTAATGTAATATGTTTCAAGGGTGGTCGGCCATACCTATAAATAGGCCTTATAACTATTTCCTAATCTCATTAGGAAAACTTAAAAAAAACCTAATTAACAAATTTAAGAGGGAAATTCGGCCAAGTCATTTTAATAGGCTGCTTGGGCTGAATTTTTATATATAATATTCCTAAAGTCTAAAAATTAAATTAAACAATTAAAATTTTTACAAATTGGGCCACTTTAACAATTTGGCCTAATTTTTAACTAAGTATGGTTTGACTTCTTGGTTGGGCTTGGAATCATCTTATTGGGTCTTGCCTTCAAGAACTTGGGCTTGTAGTCCATCTTCTACCGAAATTGGCTCGTTGATGCTCGTAACGGAGATCCAATGCGCTTTGGCTGCAAGATTTGGTTTTTTGGACCAAGATTTCCAAGATTTGAAATCTTGATTTTCTTGATTCTTGAAATCGCTCTAAACAGCAAAATTGGGCCAAGATTCGATTTCTTGATTTTCTTGAAAACAAGAAAGTGAATCTTGATTTTCTCTTTCTGTCGTGTACGCATCTAAGGCCTTTGTGACTCGTATCAGAAGGGCACACCAGCTAATAGAGGGTTCACTGTTAGTGGGTGGCTAAGGATGGATGATCTTCCCGTGAGTGGTATAAAGCATGCGGGTGGTTGGTTCTTGAGTAATCATTCAGACGGGATATGAGGGAAGACCACCAGTGGACATCTTTCCAGTCACTTCTCATGGTCCTACGTGTCCAAGACGGGAGAAAGGTATAACATTTATCTAGTTTTAATTTTATGGAAACTAAAATTTTAAGGATCAAATAAAATAACTATTCTTTTTATAGAATCAAAGGTTTATAACTTGAAAAAATTTGAAGTAGTTATAATTATTTTAATATGATATAAAATTATAAAAAAATTTACATGTTTCAATGTCTTCAATAAAAGTATCCAACCATAGCACAAGTTAAGCAAACTAAAATGATTTTGAGAACTTTTGAAACTTCATAAAACATTTCAAAAAGTTTAAAAAATAACTTGAAAATTGATTAAGAAATATTTTATTATATTAAAACATTTAAAAATAAAAAAATAACAAATTTTGACTATTAATTCAAAAATAATAATAAACAATGTCACAGTTGTTTCATACTTCTTTGATATAATCCTACTATAAATAATATAAACATGTATATCCAAATAATATAAATATTTTATGTTACCATAATAATCAAGCCAAATCAATGTTATATATACATATAAAAGGTATCCTTTATATCCTTTTTATGGTCTATAATTTATTTATAGGAATCGTGATTATTTTTCTAACATTGTCATTTTTAAGATTTTAAACTAAATTCTCCTATTAGACATACAATGTACTTCTAACATTTGTTGGTACTTTTTTTTTTTTTTGAACATATCACAAATCAAAATTTATATGATCTAATTAGATAAAATAAAATAAAAAAAATGATTGAAATGATAAAATTGGAACTTTAAGATATTGAATACTCAAATACTGGTCTACCCATATAAAGTATGTGTGGGTGAATTAATTGAATTGAGTTAATTTAATGATTTAATTATTAGTATATTAGTAAGTTAAATCTTAAAAAGGAAAATGAAAAAACAAAAATTCATAGAGTCCAATTATTAATGTTTTGAAATATTTCTAGAAAATGTGTCATTTTAAGTAAAACAAATTAATTCATGAGGTTTTTTGAACAATTTTATTATAACTTATGATCATATATATATATTTGACATAATATTTAAAAGTAGTCATACCTCCTTCTCAACCCATAAATAGAAAGATAATGTACTTCAACGCATTCCAACCTACATTTTTTTTACACTGATAAAAATATTCATACCAATTGAATTAAGAGTCAAGCAATAAATACAACTTATTGTTAGATGTTAATGATTAAGATTAAATTAACTTATTATATTAGCATATCTATCTTTACAATCAAATAAGATGTTGAACACTGTAGTGGGTAGACTAATATATCTCTTATTTCATATAAAATTATGATATAAACTATCATTTGGGTAAAGGCCACCAATAAGATCACTCCGGACTTGTTGAAGACAAGATGTTTGAAAGCATTTAGACAGCCACCGTTAAAAATGGCCGACAAAGCAACATGCGATGGCGGTGATGCTGTGTTTGTTTGTCTGATACTTTCTACTTTCTCCTCCTCAATTTTCTCCTATCATTAAGTTTTACTAATGGTACATAATTTTTTAAAGTTTATCAAATCGATATATAATCTAACTAAATCAAATTTTCATAATCATAAATCTATAAGAATTATAGAGAAATGGCTTCAATTACTCACCTAAATAAATGACGGAATGCATTAGGGTCTCAAAGCTTTCTCTTTGGTTTTTTTCTTTCTTATTTGGACGATAGAATTGAGTTGAAGAAAATGCCACTAAATTTTAACTTATATAGTTATTTAGAAATTAATTAGTTTGATTTAATTCAACATAATCAAGTTTAATGGTTTCTCACATCATCATCCACTATCATCAATTTAAAAATAGTTTAATTATCATTTTGGACTTTTGGCTAATTGTTATTCAAGTCCTCAAGTCTTTTGTTAATTAAAATTTTATAGCAATTGGACTTTTATAATTTAGTCTTTGAGCCTTAATTAACTATTTAATTGACAAAATTACTCGATCAATCTTCAATATATTTTTCATGAAGCCCATAAATATTCTTATTTTATATTTACAAACTCAATTTATGAAAATGGGGCTCCAAAATCGTATTTTCTGGTACTACTAAAAATCAGACCGCTACATGTACACACAACTTTCAAGTAAAAAATTAACTTAAAATTTGGATTCAAATTTTAATTATAAACTTTGGAAAGAGTGCAATCTCTAAATTTCATTACAAAGAAAAACTCTTTTTATTATTCTCTCCAGTTAATATTTGATCCAATGGTTGCCTAAACTTGATTTTGGATGAAAGTTGATATTTTTAAGTCTCGTGTTGACTTGCTTTTGAAAAGGGTTTGGACCTCTTTCTTTAGTTGAATTGGACCTATAAATGACTTTGATTCAAAATTGATATGGCATTTGTCAGAATTTCATCAAGCTTTTTAGTTTCTTCAGAGATTTTTGTAGCGAATTTTTGTACTTCTTGAACTTGTGAATATGTGTTGAATGGCTTGGAGGTGGCCCTTTTTAAAAGGCCAGTTAGTCAAGTAAAAAAGAGTTTTCTTGTAAAATTTAACTTCTTCGTTTGATTGTTCTACAAGAATTAAACTCTTTTATTTATTATTTATCTCATATTAACTTAATTAATTAGAGATAAAATAATCATTTAATATTATCAATTAATTATCTTAATTTAATTAGTGATAAATTATTTATCTCCTAATGATAAAAATAATTATGACATAGATATGATATCATCATTTTAACTTACGATAATTTCGGCTTGACCCATGATAATTTTGATTTGACATATGATTCTTTGTAGCTGATTTGAAAATTTCTTCATCTACAAATGCCCCTTAAAACTTGATCACATACACGAATGTTGGAGTGTGACAAGTGAACTATTCTTGAAATTTTATAAGCTAAGCATCATTTACTTGAATTGTCTTGTAAAAAAATGAGTAATTAATTTTCTGTAATGCCCCAAAATTTTAATTTTGGGTATTGTGAATGTGTGACACAAACATCTGTCAGCTTTAGTGGTTATGTGTTCTGAGACTATTTGGGAGGTCCCAAGTTCAAGCCAGGACTTAGGAAAATTTTGGTAAAAACCCTATCTTTGGTCAGTAGGCTTTTAAGTAAAAGTTGGCATATAAATAATAGAATGGGTCGTTGGTCTGGTGGATAAGTGGAGTGTTGGTGTGACGAAAGCCATGGGTTCGAATCTTTAAGATGGCAAAGGTTGTATTTTTGCTCCTAATTTCAGCAAGAGTTGTGCTGAACTAGGTTTCTGAGTGGTGGATATGTGTAGTGGGAAGTGAGGGAGCGATTTTAAAAGTGAATTAGGGGATTATGGGGGAGAATATCTAAAATCTGATCACTTTTTCCTTTTTCGAAAAAAAAGAGTGTCGTTTTTCTCTCCATCTTTCTGACGTTTTCTCTCTCCCATCTCTTTTCTTCCTTGCTTTTTACTCGATTATGTTTTTGTTTCTTTCCTCTACTATCGAAATTCCCTTGTTCCCCCTAAACCATTCTTTCCTCTTGATTTCGTAGTGTTAAGCAACACTTGTGCAAATTTAGTAAGTTGTTGGGTATCATTTTAAGATATTATTTTGTGTTCAATAGTCTAATTATGGGGTGTTGGCAGCAACATTTCATGAGGATTAAGACTCTTCTCGTAATTTTTGTAAGCGTACCGATTTGAAGTTTTTCGGTAAGTGTTCATCGTTTTATGGGTAAGTATTTTAGTTTCGAGATTTTGATTAATCGCGAGGTAAGATTGATTATGGTGTTATTTGTTCAATTATAGGCTTTGGAGTGCTCGGGGACTGTTTTAACATCAAACAAAACCAAGTGTGTGCTCGAAACACAAAAATAAGGGATTCGGCAAAAAGACGAAATTGCTTGTTGTTTGGACAGCAACAGTAGACTAACTTTGAAAAATAACCATAAATTGTGAAAATCAAATTAGAGGATGAAAAAAATATGGGATTAAAGGTATTTGAGTTTAGTTTCTCATAGAACAAACAAAGTAAGCAAATGAATTTCAGATTATGAGATATTTGAATTTTAGTGAGATAGGGTCAGAATGATTTCGGAATCCCCTGTCCTGACTTTGGACAATTATTAAAAATTGTATAAAAATAATTATGGGTTAGAATTTGTTTAAAATCTTGAATGAGTCTAATTTCAATAGAAATAAATGAGAACATCATCTGAATTCTGTATGAGAAGATAATTAATTTTTAGTGCAGAAAGGTCGAAACTGTCAGACAACAGAACAGGGGAAATTTTAAAGAATAAACTGTACTTATTGGCTAAACCAATAATTCTGAAAATTTTATGGTAAGATAATATGTGAGTTTGGTTTGAGGGAAAATTTGCGGTTCTTAATTCGGAATTCTGTAGCTTAAGATACAAATAATTTAGTAACAGTGGCTCAAGTAGACAGCTTTGAAGGATCATATAAGTAAATAGTGGAAACACATATGAATAATTAACTAGTACGGGTTACATTAAAATGGATCACGAGGCCAAGGCCAATTTGGGTCATCTGGGTCACACGGGTGTGTGGACTCACATGGGCGAACATCATGGGCTTGTAGGCCCATGATGTCACCCAAGTCAACTGTGAACCTACTATAGGGTCGGTAAGTTTACCCAGACCCCTATTTAACTGAAGTAACTATATGACTAATATAATTAAGCCTGATGATGTCCAACTGATTTGATACTATATACCCTGTTTAAATGCATGATATTATGTTATATCATGTCATATCTGTTTATTGCATTACATTGGGTTGGGGATTATAATTCAGAGGAAGTGTACTGAAAGGCCTCGAGCCTAATTTACTGGCAGCTCAGCTGCAAGCTACTGTTTAGTGCCGCATTCGGTACTACTTAGAGTGTAGGCATGGGTGGGTTGATTATATCCCCACATAGAGTGTAGAGTTGGATAGAGATGGTGTGTAGAGGCTGGATGGGTAGGATTTTTGTGACTACATATCTGTTACTACTACTGATATTGTGATGGGCTAAAGCCCTACTGCATGATTGTTTTTATACTGAGATGGACTAAGGCCCAAACTGGACTGATACTGATACTGAAAAGGGCTTAAGCCCAAACTGTGATTATTTGTTTACTGTCTGTTCATTTCTATGGGGATTACACACTGAGTTTACGTAAACTCACCCCTTTTGTTTAATCTGTACAGGTAACCCCTAGATATAGGCAGATCGGTGCAGCGGAGGACTCAGTGGTGGCGACACGACTTCTTTTACACTATTTACTACCTATTTATGATTTTACTTTTATTTGGGAGTATTTTGCTGTAATTATGGCCTTTACGAATTTTGGTTTAAAATTTGGATTTTATACGATTTTATGATTTAAATCTACTAGTGTTAGGTAAAACTCAAGTTTTTAATTGAAATTAATGTTTTATCAAAAATACCACGAATAAGCAAACTGTTTAAAAGCTTCCGCAATAAAAATAAAAAAAAATGTTTTGAAATTGAATAATTATTTGTAAATGAATAATATTTTAAAAACGAACGACACAATTTAAAGTTAACATAAGATAATAAAAAAATGGTTAAATAGAAAAGAGGCTTTAGCGACGACATATTTTTCGAAAAGCACTACCATGTGACGTTGTCAAATTTAGCCATAACGCCTAGGCCGGGTTTGGGGTGTTACATTTCCACCCCACAAGTCCGTTTTGAATCAATATAATTCATTCATTTTTCACCAATTTGCTAGTAACTTCGTGCACTTTGATTTCTTGATTTGATACAACGTAACTAATAAAGTTTCAACTGCCTATTAGAGTTCCACTTTTTTTAAAACTTATTAAATTCCTAGAACAAGGGAAGCACAGTCCATTTTTTTAAGAAAATCAATATTCAATTCCAATTTAGTCTTGAATATTAAATTCACTAGGACAAAAATTAAATGCTTTATATATGCTCTCTTTAGCCTTCAAAATTTTTTGAATTTTAGAAGTGAAACACATCGAGAATCATTAAGCAAGCATCGAAAAGAGTTGAGATATCTTGCATATTGAATACTCATCTACTTCAAAGTTTATCAACTTTAAAAATCAAATGATTTTTTTGGAGTGATTGAACCTGATGATAAAAGCAAGTCTCCTATGTACCTTCCCTTTTTAAAGGATCTAATCATTGCATAGTTTAATATTTTTTTTTTGATTGTTCAGTTTAAGCTTGTGCTTTGGAGCATCATTGTTTGGGCTAAATAATTTAAGCTCATGTTTAAGAGCATCAATATTTTGGTGAACAATGTAAGCTTGTACTTAAGAGCAATGTGACAATTTAAGCTCGTGCCTAGGATCGTTTCATTTTATTGGCTTCTTTGACATGTGGCTAGAGTCCAACCATGACCATTCTGATATTCTACAAATAGGTGATTGCCTTATCCCTTGGAAATCTATTGTCTTGCTTCTAACTAGAACCCATGTAATAAGATAAAAATTGTAAAATTTAAGGTTTTATCCAACTTATTGGATTGAGAAACCATACTGGTTGATGTCAAGTTTGATGATGCTACTTCTTCAAACTCGATTTTCTCTTCTTCATAGAGTTGCATGATCTTATCTTTAAACACAAAATACTTCTCAAGAGGATGGCTAATAAGCTGGTGGTATTTTCTATAGTTGGGATCATCTATCTGATCGGTTTCTTTAAGCCACTTACTTTTTGGCAACTGAATCAACTTAGCTTTTATCAATTCTTCAAGCATATTTGGAACATCAATATTAAGGAAAGAATACTTCTTTTTTTGCCTCTCCATTAATGGGACTCTTGTTGTACCTTTAACTTGTGTTGAAATGGGTTTCACATTCATGGCCATAGACTAATTAGCATATTCATCTTCAGTTGAAACTCCGCCCTCATTATGGATTACTTACTCAGGAAGTTCTTGATTTGTTTTAGTTGTCATACTTAACTCCATGTTGTGACCTTGAGTATTCTTCAAATGACTTTGCTTTGATGCCTTGAAGAATGTAGCGTAAGCCTCAAATCATGCCTTGTATGCACATGTCGATGGGAGAGGATTTTGACAATTTCTCTTTCCAGTTTAGACTTAGATTCCTCCACCAGTGGATGTTATTGATGACTAGCTCATATTTCCACTGTTTTGAGCTTGTGATCTTAGTCATGCTAATAATATGATGAGTGATATAAAATCGATTGTGAAATTGCTACTCAAGTTCTTCCTAATTGTTAAACATTTCAGGCTCAATATCAGTGTACCAATCAAAAGCACTTCCTTACAATGATCGAATGAATGTTTCACCGTGAGATCTCTATCAGTGTTGATGCTATTACAAGTTTCCACAAAGTGAGAGACATGTTAACGGGGATTTACTTTACCACCAAACTGTTGGAATTTTGGAGGTTGATAATTTTCAAGCATCATTAAATGGCAATCCTCTAAGTGTATGGCTTTAAGTATGTATATGACAACAGAACAACACTTTTAACTCGGTCTTTGATGGATTCTTTAATGAGCTCCGTGGGTTGATTAGTAAGGAAAACTCAGTTGATTATTGGCTGAGGATTTTAGGCAACTTGTACATTTGATTGTTCAACAACCTCCTCTTATAGATTTTCATCTGAGTCTTCTTCATTTGTCGGCCTTTTCCCTATAAGATCAAGGATCCTCTTCATTATGAAAGCCATCTGGTCATCTTTTTCTTTGAAACTTATGGTAAGGCTCTCCACCATTTTTATGAGAGACACCACTTGTTCTTCCAATGATGTGGCACCATTTTTAATGACATTCATCATTACAAAATTTGGTTTTGAGGGAGATGTAGAAATGAAGTTATCGACTAGTTGACTCTCTTTCCCCTCGAATGATAATTGTTGAGCTATACTTGATCCTGTTAGGAAATGTGTCCATATTTTAGTAAACATGTAATCATTTTCTATTTATTTGAACAATGAATAAATAAACTTAATTTCACATTTCACTATTCTGTCTTTCATATTTTATGTTTTCTTATATTTTTCATGCATAGCGAAATTGTAACAATCAAATATTAGCTCATTGATTGTCTAAAGTTCAAACTGAAGATAAGTGGCATTGGAAAGAACGTTTACATTGCGGGAAAGACAACTTACTTTAGTAGATAATCTAAATGAGTCTATAATCTCGTAAAAGAATTGAATTGAAGTGAACATTTGATTCGAATATTGAGAAGGATTATTATGTCGTCTACAATTCCAATTGAGGATATGACTAGTCTTGGCTATTGGAGTAGTTGCTTTCACGAGTAGAGACATAGATGTATTCATTGGTAAAATGATACATTGGATTGGACCCAAGATGAATTAATTCTAAATCTGTTTGTGAATGAATTCACTTGTAACGTTCATGGTGTGATTTACCTAAATCCTGAGTTAGTCACTGACCATGCGTATGCAACTCAAGTGCTTTGATATAAGTGGAGGCTTATATTCTAAAGATGATCGAGCCTATAGCCGGTATATTGGGTACATGGCTTATGTATAGCATGAATTTACTAGCAACAGTGGAATTCATAGCTCAATTAAAGAGTTAATGATATCCTCTCATTGCCATTGTGAGGATTGATAAATATAGAACGTGGCCACAAGTTGCTCATTCTCGAACGAGCAATTTATCATAGTCATTTTTTATAATTGATCATATTAATCATTAAGAAGACACAATGATGACAATGAGATAAAATAGGATTGTATTGAGTGAACGGATTTAACTTAAAAGAATCAAGGATATCATATGAGTGTAACACACACATGACGAGGTCATTGGACAAAGCAGTTGGAAGAATTGCTTTAATAAAGAGTATACAATAAGGAGTTTTCAATTATGGTACTTCTTATGGATAGACTCTATGATAAAAAAATTGCAAATTATCAGAACGATGCTTCTAGACATAATTGCAATCACTAGAGCCTAGTTGTATATGTTCGATTGGTCCCTCCGCTAACCCAACAAAAGCTCGATCAGACTACTTTTGAATCAGAAGAAAATTCTATGACAATGGGTATAATTTAATTGAGTCAATTTATTCAATGTGGAATTAAATTAGGTGGCCGTAAGAATTGTTCAACTAGAGAATTTGATTAAATAATTTTCTTGAAAATTTAATATGGAAAATCTAAGTGATTTTTGAAAATTTTAATTATGATCATGTAAAATTAAATTAATCAAATCAATTAAAATTAATATGATATTTTTGGAAGTTAATTTTCAAGTCAAACAATTGACCCAATGGGTAATTGAACTTGAAACTTGGATCTGAGATTGTAAATTGGGTCTGGGAGCCTAAGACCGAGACCAAGACTTAAAAATTGGTCGAACCGGGCCCGTTATGTGAAACCGGACTGATGGTCCAACCAGTGGCTAGACCAGAATGGTCGAGTTGTCACTGATCCAAATCGAACCGGTAGCAGCTGAACCAGTTTGAGGTGTCGTAAGGGTTTCGCACCTGTATTACTGGATACTATAGTGCCGGTGGCTGCGACGACGACGTCCCTATAGCTAGCAGCTGTGGGTTGTCGATGGTTAAGCAGTAGAAGAGTTACATTTCTACTGAATCCATCAGAGAATTTGATTTCAAATTAATTATTCCAAAAATAATATTATTTTAATAGTTTAATATTATATTTAATTTAATACTTATCTAAACTGTATTTTATTAATTTAATATTAAAGTGATTATCTTAATATTAAATTTAATTTAATGTTTATCTTGTAGATAAACATTCTATTATTTTAATAAGATTTAATGTTAAAGTGATTAAGTTTAATCATAGTTGAACTCTATAACTCTTATCATATAAAGAGAGCCTTGGGTCATTATTTACATACACTTGAATATAAGAGAAAGTTGTAGAGAGAAAATTCTCTACAGAGATTATTCAAGAAAATTTCTAGAGACATTTTTTTGATTTACAACTTGACCCAAGAATTTAGAGAAATTACAAAATTACCCCACTAGTAATTTTTGTCAAACATTTTCTGATTCGAATCAAGCCCACACTCGGCAGATGTGAGCTTGAGGACAACAGAGAAGACTACTCGGTCGAAGTGCTCATCATAGACGAATTGAAAAAGTACACTTTTGATTAAGTGTTTATTACTTTAGATATCACAACCAAGATCTTGTTTTTGAAAAAATTTAAAACTCTAATTTTTCCTTAAATTTATTTTCGTTGTGTTTTCTAAACCTATTTTTCCAATAGATCCAAAATTAGAAATTTCTTTTGAGTCATGAGTTAGTGAAAAAGCATTATAGAGTGAATTATCACAAAGCATTGAAGAAGTCTAACCAAACAACTGTAAAAGATTTTTCATCTTTTGCATAGTGCCATAGGGATGATAAGGACATTGGTGCTTGGTCATGGAGTCAGACGAGCTATAGGACTAACTTGAATAGATTTGTGAGCTAGTTTGATGATGATGATATTTGTAACACCCTAACCTATCTCTGTCGTCATATTAGGGTTACAGAGCATTACTGATCAAAACATAACCAATAATAACCCTTAGAAACAATTAATCAATTTAAATAATAACATTCAATTCTAATATTTATTGATGGCATAAACATGGTTATAGACCTTAATTCAAGCTTACGAGGTCATAAAGATAAGTTGGGAACATCTAGGGACCAATTTGAAACAAATCAAAAAATTTTAGAAAAATATTCATATATAGCAGATTCAACAAAAACCAATTCACTGTTCTAATAACTCAACAAAACTGTTTCTATTAGCAATTTAATATGATATCATGAACAGTAAGCTAATCTATTCAAAGGATAACGTCAAATTTATTAAAAAGGCAGTAATATCAAATCAACAAAAAGGTCATAACCCTGGATTCTCAATGAACATTGTTTGCAGATCAAATCAACTATGACACTTTAGCCTAAACGGTTCGTTACTTTAATAACAAACTCAAGTGACACAATCGATAAACTCTTTTCTATTATTAACTTAATGAAAACAAATGTCTCTCAACCTAGAGTCAAATAATGCATATACTGTAACAAAGGTAGGAAAGGTACCAGCAATAACATCAAGAGTTGAGGCGTCTATGTGCACTCGAATCACATAAACTACAGTGAGAACTCAACCTTCAGATCGAATCACTATGTCTTTTATTTCACTTCTATTAACTCTAGTTGTGCCTCAAATTTCTGGTCGTCTACCTTTCGTAGAAGTAACAACAACTTTTACATTCAGATATTTGTTCAACTCCACTCGAATCAGGCAAACTTTCTTGAAATGATCGAGAGATCCACAAAAGAAATATAACTCGTCTTTCAACCTTACTTTATTTTGATTTATCTTTAGCAAAAAATCCTGATAATACTGAGAAACAGTTATTAAATTCCTTCTTTTTCTTTGGCGGGATGAAGAAAACGTTCTGAGCACATTCTTTTGCTAAAGTCTCGAACTCTCGTCTCGCTCTGTTTCTTGTGATTACAACTTTTTTTTCTAAGCTCATTCCGATAAAATTACAAAGTCACGAAATTCAATTGCATCCACAAGCATTTTAATCACATCATTGAATCCATCTTCAAACAAGTACATAATTCCTCTTTAATCGTTATCATCTCATAAACATATTCACTGAGTTGAACAATCTCTCGCCCATACTCCGCAACTGATATGTTTCCTAGCTTCAACTCAAGAAATTCCTTTTTCTTCATGTCTAAATATCGTTTGCTGACATAATTCTTTAAGAAATCAATTCAGAAGAAATCCTAGTTAATCTGTTCTTTTGATACCAAAGTAGTTAAATTTGATTACCAATGAAAAACCTTCTTCTTTTAATAGTGACACATCACATCTTAGTAAATATTCGGGAAGACATAACATTTCATCTAAAACTCTCTGCATATTTAAGACTGTGAAAATTAGGGGGTGGAGGTCGTATAGCCAGAAAATTAATTCTCATGTACAGATTAAACATATTATTCATTATTAATAAAATTATTATGAACCTCTCTTCTCTAGACTTCTTGAATTTCAACACATTATGAGTAGCCTCTTGATCGGAGGACTGAGCGTTGCTCTCAGCAATATCAAAATTAACTTAGTTGGAAGACATCTTTTATTTATGTGAAAAATAAAATCTACTTGAGTTAGGAGACATCACATTATCACAGGTTATGAAATGACATGTATTTCTAGACTCCATACATGCTATGTTCAGTTCGAGAATTGATTAAACTATAGCTCTGATACCACTAAATATAACACTTCTAACCTGTCTCTGTCATCGAATTAGGGTTATAGGACATTACCGATCAAAACATAACTAAAAATGACCTTTAGAAATAATTAATCAATTTAAATAATAAAATTTAATTCTAATCTTTATTCATGGCATAAACATGGTTATGGACCTTAATTCGAGCTTACGAGGTCATAAAAATAAGTTGGGAACATCTAAGGACCAATTTCAAATAAATTAAAAATTTTTAGAAAAAATGGAAAAATTTGAAAACAATAGTCACACAGCCGTGTGGCTAGGCCGTGTAAGTATTCGAAGTAGGGGACACACGATCATGTCCCAGCCCGTGTGTCTAGCGGTGTGTGCTTTCGAAGTTTTGTAACGCCTCAAACCTGACCTTGATGTTATGACTAGATTTTGAGGATTTACATTAGCTTGTTTAGAACTTTCATTTCAATCAAACTCAAAGTGCATTTTGGAAATATAAAATTTGACAAAACTTTCACAAATGTTTAGAAAACTTAAATCCAGAATCACTTATCTCAAACCCAGAATTTGAATTCACAATCTTTTTTTCGAAGTAATAATTTTGGCAAATCATTTCCAGCTTAAAGACAAACACTTGTTAAAACTGTTTGTTCATTTACAGAAAAGACTCTTTAGGGGTTACTTAATTTTGTAGTAGAAAAACTTTTAGAATTTTAACTTTAAAAATCAAATTTTTATATTGTTAAACCATGAGGTTTTGCAGTTTCATGTTGAAATACTCAAAACCAAATAAATTGAACAAAAAGAAAAAACAAAGTCTAAACAAATTTATAGTCCAAACTAATTAAAAACATAAACTATTTTATTTATTAACCGAAAATCAATCTGAGTTCCTAACGCCATCCAATCCTAGACTCAAAGTTAACCTGAAAAGTCAGAGATAAAACAAAATGGGTTAGCTATATAGCCCAGTGTATAACGAAACTTGAACACTGAACACATATATCACAATGTGCAAATAAGAGTATCCTAAAGAATTCCATCAAGTGAAATTGAATAGAATTGAGAATGCATGATTATGCCAATGCGATATTTTTCAGAAATCGTAATGCAGATTTTTCAAAAAACTTCTTACCTAACTCCGTAACACACCAAAAGAGAGTTCCTCAGAACTCGTCCAACCAAATCACACCAATAGAAAATTATGGACATTGCCACCAAAGATTGCATTTAAAACTACCAGATCAAAGTATATGTTATCAAGCCACTATATTGTAGCAAAGCTACCAGAACAGATATGAGTGGACGAGCCACTATAATTGCAGACAAGCTACTAGAATATTTGTGGTTAAACCACCAGAATGTGAAGATCATTAAATTGCCAGAAACTTCCTCATTTAAACAGAAATCACAAACATGTAAGACATGCTGACATACAATAGCAGAAAATAGAAGGCATGAGGATCCATGCTTCGTAGAACAAGTTTATCAAATCTCATTCAAAACAGATCAGTTTTTCCATGAAGTCACATGCATGGTTATATAAAAGGTTCGAAGATACTCAAATTAAAATATTCCGACATCACATGCTCACATCCAACATAGTAACACGAAAAACATGCCATCGGAATTGACAGAACAACAGATCATACACGTATAAATCAAACACCCTAAACACATCATATACAAAAGCATATTAACAAATATCTCATTTTTAGGTCTTATTTAAGCAGTATGGATCCTACAGAAGGCCTACACTTGACTCGTATGACAAATATGACTAAGGGAAAAATTTTAGAATTTGGGGCCACACGGTCGTGTAGTGTTGACAGTTCCAGATTTTGGCTTTCGCCGTTCGCTATTTTCTCGAGTTTTCAGTACACACCTGATCTTTTTTGGTGCAAATCCAAGCACGAGATTTTCAGAACCTAAAAGCATCATTAAAACTTCTAATGTTTGTTACAAAACCTGAAACTTAATCAAAATTCCAGTCAAAACACCTACATTCGACCCCCATAAATATCATTAGAACACTTATTCCAATCGAAGAAAACGATTCTAAGCTTCCCTCAACATCGGAGGATGATTTTTTGCCTCCCGAGATTCACCTAAATAAGGTTTCAAAAGTACAGGAATTAATCCAATCGAACCTTCACCAAAACGATGTAAAAAAGGATTCGCACTACACCCTATAACCAAAACGAATAAACTTATATTTACACCCAAATTAATGTTGCAACGAAAACTTCAAAACCCATGAAAATGGATATAAACTCCAACGACGAAACACCCAAATACAATGGCAGACCGATAACAAATTGATAGGGAAAGGAAAAAAGAAGAAAAAACTTTAGAAAGAAATAAAAGAAGGGAAACAGTACGTAAAACAAAACAATAAATGAAATGGGGGAGTGAGAAACGTAAGAGAATAATTGTGAGGAACTTTTGGGAAACTAATTAATTAATTTAAATATTTTTTAACAAACTAAAATAAAATTAAAATTAACATCCAAATCATAATCAACAACTACCCCACAAATCAGATCCTAAACTAAGCAGATTTTTTAAACTCCAAATTAAACCTAAACACCACTAGATGGCGGTACACAGAGATATTAACAAAAATAATAATCATTTGCACACGTAGGGATTCAAACACAGGACCAAAGGGTAAACTGAAGCCTTACCACTAAACCAACAGGCTCAATCTTGACAATGGATACGCACAAATAAATTTTAACCCAAATACACAAATTTAGAGGTTTATGCAAAATTTTAACAAAAAATGCAAGGAAAAAGATTCGAACTCAAGACCTCACACACAAGCACAACACTTAACTATTGAACCAAATTAAATTACTTGAAAAAATTTCCATAACCTTAACCTAAAATCAGAATGTGACGACCCTTGGTCCCACTAACCCAATTTCTTCAAACTTGCTTTTTAGGATGTTACAAGTTTGGTCACACGACTGTGTCTCCAGGTCGTGTAACTCTCTTAGTTCGTGTTGTTCATCATGCACCTAAATATTAAAATGACACACGGCCGTGTGGGGTGGTCGTGTGTGGCACACGGCGATGTGACAGCCTGTGTGCAGCATGAATTGCCCCTAAAACAAGTCATTACAAATTCAATTGCTTACATACCAAGACAATCAATTTCCACATGCATTCATATGATCAAAGCACATTCAAACACACTCTAAAACATACCAAATCAACCATTTTATAAGACCTAACCAATATGCCATCAAAGGCACCACATTTCACACACGAAACATTAATTCAATTCAACATTTCAAGTTCAAACATTAAACATATCCCAAACATACCAAGTAACCACATCAAAAGTATACCAAGCAACCATAAACTATCTACTGCCAAAAGCAAACACAAGTATTCAACACCATAAATTTACACTTTATTTACAAACCATCAACCAAAGGACTTCAAAACACAAATGAACTTGGCATAATTCAAAACCAACAAAACTACCAAAATAACATTTTAGCCCTATTACATGCCCTTTATAACCTTATACGAAAATAATCAAAATCTACCAAAATGATGGTTGGATAGAGTGATCATGCTCCGACGCGATTCCAACCAATCGAGCTTTCAATGATCTACAAAACAAGAAAAACCAACTATATAAGTAACTAGTACTTAGTAAACTCATCTAAAGGAAAATTAAACTTACCAGACATAGAATGATTAAATCATTCAAACATTGTTCATTAGATCACAATGATACTTTCCTTTCCTATCCACAACACTTCACAAGTCTCATATGGTTAGTGAGTTCATATATAAAAAACGTAACTTTTTCCTGTTTTCAAACATAAACCCAAAAATACATTTGGTACATAAACCAACCCTCACACATTCATTTCATAGTTAACATTTTTATTTCAAATATTCATTTCAAATATCCCTTTACACATAACAATAATTCCACATATATTTCGTATAAACATATCATATAATCATTTCCTATATCTATTTTCATATAAACATTTAGATTAGCCATGTCGTATGACCACTTCCTCTAAACAATCCATTTTACCACTTTATTTACCCATTTAACATATAATCATCTTGTATAAATTCATTCATTAGAACATGTGCCTATATATTACTTCCCTATAACACAAACCAACAATTAGTAGGTGAATCAATAAGACTTAATAATAACCACAAATCTTGAACATGTGGTAACAAGCATTTCAATACATATATCATCTATCACAAGTTCAACAATCATACCATTCGAAATCAACTCCTTACAATAATAAGATTCAATTCACAAGATTTAACCATGAACTCAAACTTCAATTATGTATTCATAAGTTTGTATTCGCATAACTTACCCGAGAACATTGATATAATGATATCCTTTTCGACCTTTTCATTAGTAGACTTTTTATCCTTTTCATTATTTCGAGGATGCCTTAGTATCATTTAACTATGGTCTTTTCCGTTTCGATTATAACGTTATTATATCTTTCGATCATGTCCTTTTCCTTTTCTTAATTCAACAAATCCAACTATCACTCTATAGACATATATAAATATCAATTCAATTTTAGAAATAAAATTATATATTTTAATTGAAATACGAACTTACCTCAACAAAAACAATTGTAAAAATAAAGTCAACGACTATTCTAACACTTTAGCTTTTCATCGATTTAGATTCGTTTGGTTTGTTTCTTAATCTCAATAATAATTTTCATTCAATTAAACCATTCAAATAACTTAATATAATTAATTCAACTTATAACCCTTATTAATGGGAAATTTACAAAATAACCCCTAATATTTTACCTATTATGCAATTTATTCCCTAAAACCGAAACTTGAAATTTAACCATTTTTAATTAAAATTCATGCTAGCTGATTTTCCCTTAATCTTATCACAGCCCATATTTTTCCTCATTTCACACAATTTAGATTGAAATTTACTATTTCAACAATTTAATTCCTAAACATTAAAATCATTAAAAATCACTTCACAAAATACTTTTATTTAACTACCAACTTTAATAATCTAACAATTAAAATAAAAAAATTCAAACTCATTCATGGAAAGTCCTTAGACTTTTAACAGATTTACAAATTAACCTTGGGCTAGTTAGATTAAGCTAAAACGATCACAAAAACATAAAAATCATAAAAAGTTGAGGATAAAAAACATACCATAGACCAAAGACAAGTTTGGCCGAATGTTTTTTTCACTTGACAACGGTGGTTTTGGCAAACAAAAGGAAAAATGAAGATGATGATAGATAATTTCTTATTTGTTTATATTGTTAATTATTAAATTACCTTTTTAACCTTAATAATTTAATTAATAAACAACAAATCTTTGTCCATAAATGTCCACTATACATTTATATAGTTTAGTTACCATCTAAGTCCATTACTTTATCTTTCCTTAACCATTTAACTAATAGAAACCCACTTTTGCAACATTTACGATTTAGTCCTTTTTAATTAATTAACTAACTAAACATTAAAATTCTAAAACAAAATTTCAATATATCTATATGATCGTCTCGTAAATATTTTTATCAGTTTATAGAAATAAGGTCCCAATATCTTATTTTCCAAAACCACTTGATTTAAGGGATTAACCACTTGAACTTTACTATACGACCAATTATAAAATTTATTAAATCAAAATTTCAATAATATTATACTTGAATCATAAATATTAATTAATAATATTTACAAACTCTCTCGTTGGATTTGTAATCCTGAAACCACTATTTTCGACACCATTGAAAACGAACTATTACAACTCTCCCTCTTACGAAAATTTCGTCCTCAAAATTTTTTACCTAAAAATAGTTTTGTTTGCTGAGTTCTGAAAGACTCTTCGATTGTCCAAATCAAATCTATCCCAACTAACTTATTTTCGCTCCATTGTGACCAGTATAATGGGGCTCTACATTTTTGATACAAACTGACTTACGAGATGTCATTTAGTCGTTTTGATGCCCGATTGTAAATTAAGTAGTTTTCATTTTGGTTTAACAAAAGGCTAAATTTAAAAAAAGATAGTTTAATAAGAAGCGGATAAAATTAAAGATAGTTTGATGAAAAGATGGATAAACAAACTTAAAAAATGAAAGAACCCTTAATATCGATTAAGGACCCGAATCTAATAAGTTTTAAGGTGAAAATGGTTTATTGAAACAAAATTGCAACCCACTATCTAACTAGATAGGAATCAACAGTATCAACGATGAACGACACACTCAGACAAGTGATAAGTTCAGAAAGAAGCAAGTTTAACGCCACTAGCTAGATAAGTCAAGTTGAACCCAAAAGAACAATGAGAGTGAAAAACTCACAAATATGTGTTTCATAAAAAGATTCAAAAATTCCACCAAAGTTTACAAAAGAAACTATTTATAGGCTGAAATATGACCAGCCGAATAGACAATCATTGAAGGCAAAATAATTAAGCTAAATTAAATATCCAGCTGAAAATAATCCAATGAACTCGGTGAATGTAAGTGCTGACCAGTCTTGGTTCATGGCTTCGATAGGTGAGCTGAATGTAGTTTGATTCGATGAATGGAGTTGATGTTTGTAGGTGCACCAAATGGGAAGTCTGGTGATAAATGAACTTGATGGCAGCGAAATGGTCTTTAAGTGTGAACATTCGATTATGTAGGTGTGAACAGCAAGAATCAAAGAGTCACTTGGAAACTTAGCTGATCAGCTCATAATCTTTGGCAAAAAGTTCATGAATAATTCGGCTGGAGAATGCACCAAGCAGCCCCAAGGTATATGCACAATCGGATGCATGAATCCTTCATTAATTAGCTACAATGTATCGGCCAGGTACATGAATATCCAACTTAAGAATAACTCCCTTCGTTTATGCATAATCATTTACATTGCTCTTGAATTAAATGGCTCTAATGTATCAGCTACGTACATGAATGTTCAGCTAAAAATTAGCTCCCAACATTCATGCACAATTCGGGTGCATGCTCCATATTTAACAAGCTACAATGAATTAGCTAGATTCATGTATGTTCAGTTGAATAGATGGATGTTAGCTTCTCCTTTCTAGCAACCTGTAAGAAACAATTAAACACACATACGGTTAAAGCTTCAATAGGACAAAATAAACACAAATAAATATGTACTTGACTAGTAAAAAATTAAGTAAACTGATTAGCTATTCATGCATTAAATCGGTCCTAAAATGAGCCACATTATAATTCTAAAATAAACATGCTTTAGATGCCTTCCTAGCTAGTATACACTTAATTAAAAAAAATAAACATTCAAAAGAGGTAATTAAGATTGTAGAAGACTAAACTAAATTAATTTAGCTGAAATAATTAAAAACGTCTAAGTTTAGCTAGCTGAGTTAGCTAGCTGATTTCGAATTCAGCCTTAAAAAATTGTAGATGTTCCTTCTGGAATCATCTAGCACTTGATTAGCAAGCTTCTTTGCAGCATTCTCCCACACTCGATCCACTAGAGTCGAGATTGACTCTTTAAACCGTTTAGCTGGAGCTCGAGTGGTTGGTCCAATAGAAAGCTCGATGAAATCTCGATTGGGGTCAACTGAGTCCTTGGGTTGGTTCGTATCATTCCCCCCTCTTCAAGGTGATTTGTCCTCATATCGGTGCTTATATCAAAGAGATATGAATTAGATACGTTAAAACTCATACGACCAGGATACTTACTTAGTAGATCAAATCAATATGCATCAAAAATTGGCTCTATCACTTGGAACAAACCAACATCAGCCTTAGGAAGCAACACTTAAAAACTATTTATTCTTAAATCGGGCCATTTGCTCGAGAAAAATCTTTCAAGATCTCGAACCCCTTTGTTTATGAACCTGACAAAGTCGCTTCCAAAAATAGAAAAATCACAAAGGGTTAGAAAAGAAAGAAGGTTATAATTTTGGAAAACAAAGTTCCATTGCTCAAACCCCTTAAACGATAATATAAAACAATAATCTCCGGGATCAAAAACAAATTTTTCTCTTACCATTTCAATCTGAAACAAAAATCTCATGGCTGGCAACAAAGAAGGAGCATAAAGTATTTGAGAATTATAAACTTGCAAGACATGCTTGAATCCTTTCAACCATAATATGAAACAAAAATTTTTGAAATCAAAGATTGGATTTTGGCTTTGTACAATATCAAATTTCATATATTTGGTTTTTGAAAATTATGATAAATCATGGAGCAATTGAAAGTGGCCAACATGTTTATACAAGATAGAACTACGATGCTCACCTTCTTCCAGTAATAACTTAGGAAAATTTGCTCCGGGTTTAAACACATGGGTTTACTGGCTTATTTTTGAAAACAATGAAAACCTTTCGTTCAGCAGCAATGTAAACATGCTAAACAAAAAGGAATTAGGCATGGAAATGTTCAAACAATCAGAACTATCAAAATTCCTTTGAATAGACAATGATATCCACAAAATTTTCTCACATTGAATTAAAGAATCTGCATAACAATCCAAATCAAATAGATCAAGCATGTTCCATGACAATCCTTTTTCACACACGGCAATGGAATTTTGTTGGCCTATATTTGAAGCAATAGCATTACTATTCACATCCTTATGCAATAGGATGTTGTTCGAATCAACACAAAACAAATAATGATAGAAACATTTCAAGGCACTATTTGGAAAATATTCAGCAACTCTATTCAACGAATAACAACAAAAACAAGTTATTATAAAGAATTTTTTTACGATAAACAACACAAGCAAACTTGTCAACGAAATTCAATAAATTCCAATCTGGTTGAACCTTGAAAGGTTCCTTACCTTGCTTACCTTTGGATATGTGAAGAACATTTTTACTCTCTAACTTACCTTTTTCGATCAATTGAAATCGTCGCTTGTCGGTAAGGTAGTGAAGCTGGAACTTGTCTATGGATGGAGCTTTACAAACCTGAAATGAAGTGAAATCACAAGACAAACTCTTATGGGGCTTAGCAAAAATATTCCTCCATTTTGTTTAACTTTTCTCTTCACTCGTTTCTTTTGCACTTTCTTTTATTTCTCTCTCGTTTCCCTCTTTTTCATTTTTAATTTCTTTTTCAAAGTTTTTTTCTTGCTCATACTTTTCTTTCTCTTTTCTTTCAATTTCAATTTCATTTTCATTTTTCTCTTCTCATTTTTCTTTTACCTCACTTGTTTTTACAACAGAAATTTTCAATTTGAGTTGATCCTCATAGACTTGCGTCGGAGTAAGCAGTACTAAGGTTATTTTCCTCCCTTGATGCTTAAATGTATACCTATTGGTATAATCGTCATGAGTGACCTTTCGATCCAATTTCCATAGCCTTCCTAGCAGTAAATGGCAAGCATGCATAGGACTTCATCTTGATATCTTCTAATGGAAAATGAAACAAGGACTTGTTTGTTCACCTTTAATTCGCCACCATCGTTAAGCCATTGCATCTTATAAGGATACGGATGCTTGGTAGTGGGTAAACCAAGCTTCTCCACCATCGTAGTGCTAGATATGTTTGAGCAATTTTCACCATAAAAATGACGCAACAAACTTTAACTTGTACACGGCAGCGGGTGTGAAATAAATTTTCACGTTACTGTTTATTCTCCAACCTTTGAAGGTTTAAACTCATTTTGATGTCAAGGGCTTTTCCATCATTATCATATTGCAAGTTTTTTTCTTCCTTATCGGTCAACTCATTAGTCTCTTCCTCTTGCTCATCCACAATCTCTTTTTCAATTTCTTTTTCTCTCATTTTTTATTACAAGATGGAGTTGAAATGAAAGAATCAGGATGAAAAGATTTGCGTTGGGTAAAAGTGGAAGGACTTACATAGGTGACACGATCAACTCTTCGTGATTGACCCTCTATGGATGAGTATTTTGACGCAGTCAAGGAGATACTTGTGCCTTCTCATTTGTTACCCCGAAAGGCTTCAAACTTATGGCTTGATTTATACCGACTTGAATTCCTTGATGAATAGGAATCCTGATACGGATCTCTTCTCAACTAATCATAAGACGATAGACTCCTTGATGTTCTTGCTTCTATATGATCTAACTTTTCTTTTTACATTTTCTCAATTTCGGATCGTATAATCCTTCTCATTTCTTTCCTCATCATTTACAATTCAAACTCAGAAAATTCTTGGGACATGATTTCAGCAAAGTATTAGAAAAAAAAAAGAAAAATTAAATAGAAAATGAACCTCACCACAAACCTCACTTAAATCTCTCACAAAGAGAATAAAGATGACACACCATTCGTGTTTGCGCTCAAATATTGGCTTTTACCTCTTGATGAATTTTCACTCGTGCCTTTTACCACTCAAATTCATTTCTCGAAGTTCTCAGAGATTTCATTAGACATATTAGAAAGCTCGTAGGTCGGCTTCAAAAAGGCTTAAAAACAAAGGATTAATGTTGGGTAAATAGGTAAGCTGAAACAAAATTTCAAGAGTGTGGCAGCAAAAATCAGTTTTAAGAACAAATAAGAAGATCGGGAATTCAAACACTTTTTTTGTAAACTAGCTTTTCTTTTGTTGATTTGCTCAAAATCCAAACTCCCACTTTTGTATTTCACTTTGTATTTTGCACACTTTTTTTATATTCGAAACTTTTTTTTACTCGAACTTTTTTACTTCTTTTCAATCTCGAGAGTATAAAAATAATGAAAATGTACTTAATTTAAAAAGCTCTGATACCAAATGATACGAACTCACTTACGAGATGTAATTGAGCCGTTTTATTACCCGATCATAAATTAAGTAGTTTTCATTTTGCTTTAACAAAAGGCTAAATTTAAAAAATTTATTGTTTAATAAAAAGCGGATAAAATTAAAGAAAGTTTGATGGAAAGATGGATAAACGAACTTAAAATAAGAAAGAACCCTCAATAGCGATTAAGGACCCGAATCTTATAAGTTTTAAGGTGAAAATGGTTTGTTGAAATCGAACCGTGACCCATTATCTAATGAGATAGGAACCAACGGTATCAACGATGAACGCCACACTCAAACGAGTGATAAGTTCAGAAAGAAACAAGTTTGACACCACTAGCTTAGCTAGATAAGTCAAGTTGAATCCCAAAGAATAATGAGAGTGAAAAACTCACAAATATGTATTTCATAAAAAGATTCAAAAGTTCCACCAAAGTTTACAAAAGAAACTATTTATAGGCTGAAATATGACCAATCGAATAGACAATCATTAAAGGCAAAATAATTAAGCTAAGTTAAATATCCAGCTGAAAAATAATCCAATGAACTTAGTGAATGCAAGTGCTGACCAGTCTTGGTTCATGGCTTCGATAGGTGAGCTGAATGTAGCTTGATTCGGTGAATGGAGTTAATGTTTGTAGATGCACCAAATGGGAAGTCTGCTGATGAATAAACTTGATGGCAGCCAAATTGGCTTTAAGTGTGAACATTCGGTTATGTAGGTGTGAACAGCAAGAATTAAAGAGTCACTTGGAAAGTTAGCTGATTAGCTCATAATCTTTGGCAAAAAGTTCATGAATAATTCGACTAGAGAATGCACCAAGCAGCCCCAAGGTACATGCACAATCGGATGCATGAATCCTTCATTAATTAGCTACAATATATCGGCAAGGTACATGAACATCCAACTTAATAATAACTCCTTTTGTTCATGCACAATCAGGTACGTTGCTCTTGAATTAAATGGCTCTAATGTATCAGCTAAGTACATGAATGTTTAGCTAAAAATTAGCTCCCAACATTCATGCACAATTCGGGTGCATACTCCATATTTAACAAGCTACAATGAATTAGCTAGATTCATGTATGTTCGGCTGAATAGATGGATGTTAGCTTCTCCTTTCCAGCAACCTATAAGAAACAATTAAATACACGCACGGTTAAAGCTTCAATAGGACAAATTAAACACAAATAAATATTTATTTGACTAGGACAAAATTAAGTAAGCTGATTAGCTATTCATGCATTAAATCGGTCTTAAAATAAGTCACATTATAATTCTAAAATAAACATGCTTTGGATGCCGTTCTAGCTAGTACACACTTAATTAAATAAAACAAACATTCAAAAGAGGTAATTAAGACTGTAAAAGACTAAACTAAATTGATTTAGCTCAAATAATTAAAAACGTCTAAGTTTAGCTAGCTGATTTCGAATTCAGCCTTAAACAAATTGTAGATGTTCCTTGTGGAATCATCTAGCACTTGATTAGCAAGCTCCTTTGCAGCATTCTCCCACACTCGATCCATTAGAGCTGAGATTGACTCTTTAAACCATTTAGCTCGAGCTCGAGTGGTTGGTCTAATAGGAAGCTCGATGGAATCTCGATTAGAGTCAGCTGAGTCATTGGGCCAGTTCGTTTAGCTCGAGCTCGAGTGGTTGGTCCAATGGCTTGTTTTAGGGGCAATTTATGCTGCAAACGGCCTGGAACATGGGCTGTCACACCACTGTGTGTCACACACGGCTACCTTAGACAGTTGTGTGTCATTTTAGTTTTTAGGTGCAGGATGAACCACACGGTCTAAGAGAGTTACACGACCTGGTAACACGGTCGTGTGACCAGACTTTAAAAGGACACACAGTCAGACACATAGGCTAGGACACGACTATGTGTCCCCTACTTCGAATACTAACACAGTTTAGGATATGTCACACAGCCTAGCCACACGACCGTGTGACTCCTGTTTTTAAATTTTTCTAATTTTTCTAAACTTTTTTTATTTATTTCAAATTGGTCCTTAAATGCGTCCAAATTATTTTTATGACCTCGTAAGCTTGAATTAAGGTCTATAACCATGTTTATGCCATGAATAAATATTAGAATTGAATGTTATTATTTAAATTGATTAATTATTTCTAAAGGTCATTATTGGTTATATTTTGATTGGTTATGCTCCATAACCCTAATCCAGCAATGGGGACGGGTTAGGGGTGTTACAATATTCTCTGAGGCTTGACAAGTTTGAACGTTGACTTTTCGAGAGAAGAGATGATATGTAGATATTGTCTCACCGAGTGTAACAGAAATCTGAAAATACAAGTTTCAAGTCAAATATTGATTTGACAATTTGGAGTTAAATTTTATTAATAAGCTTTGAAAAAAAGTACAATCTTTGGATTTCATTATAAAGAAAAAAACCTTTTGATTCTTCTCTTTAGTTGGGCTTCGATCCAAAGGTCGTCTAGACTTACTCTTGGATGGACGCGAGTTGTTTCAAGTGTCATGTTGACTTGTCCTTGAACTAGGTTTGGACTCCTTTTCTTTGGTTGAATTGGATAGAAAGGTGGCTTTCTTCAGAAACAAATTTGGTTTCCTTTCCTCAATTGAACTAAATTGAAAGGTGGCTTTTCTTTTAAACTGATATGACATTCATCATAATTTCTTCAAGTTCTTTAGACATTTTTGCAAAGAATTTATGGACTTCTTGAAGCTGTGAATGTGTTGAATGGCTTGTGGGTGACCCCCATTTATAATGCCAACCAGTTAAGCAGAAGAGAGTTCTTTTAGAATTTAACTTCTTCATTTTAGTATTGTACTAGAATTAAACTCTTTTATTTATCATTTATCTCATATTAATTTAAATAATTAGAGATAAAGTAATTAATTAATATTGTCACTCAATTATTTTTGATTTAACTAGTTTCTTACCCATGTGGTGCACGAGCTAGTGGTATTTTTTCAATTAAAATATATTAAATTATTTTTAAAAATATAAGTAATCTTTTGATAAATATATTTATATTATTTATATTTTTAATTTTTTTAATTTTTAAACAATACTTTTATTGTAAAAAATTATATTCTATTACTATATATTATCAAAATTTTAAAATACTATATGAATAGTATATACATTTTTAAAAAATATTCTAAGAAAAAAGGTCATTGTTCCTAAAGACTGTTTAAAAATAATTTAATTTTACTGTTTAAAATAATATTTTTTGTACGAGGTTGCTAACCATATTCTATTTTTAAATTTTAAAATTAATTTTTAGAAAATTTAATTAATTTTTAAAAAATTAACTTAATTTTTAAAAAATTAAATTAATTAGAAGTATCCAAAATACTCCTATTTGTTTTAGGACTTCCATTTTTAACTTAGTTATTCTCTAAGTCAATAATATATATAATTATTAAATTTATTTAGACATCAAATAACAATTAAAGCACAAAATTTAAATTACCGTAAAGCTCAGATAGTAAAAATATAAAATATTATTGCAACCTTTATAAATTTAATAATGAATACTAAAGAAAAAATATAGCTAACGCAGTTAACCTAATAAAATGCAATTGAAACTTTCTCTTATAACAGAAGAAAAAAAACATTTAAAAGCATTTAAAATTAATTATTTCATTAAAAAGTAAAAGAAAAAAGAGAAAAGTAAAAGGTAAAAGGTAAAAGGTAAATAAAAATAAAAAAGAGAAAGGTCTATTTTCATCCGATTTACTCCTGTAGACTCTCTTAGGAGTTTAAAATTATATATAATATATTCTTTTATAAAACTTAATAAATTAATAATTATCAAGAATAAAATTAAATGCGTAAGCGTATCTGAATCCATTAATTTATTGAAATATTCGATCTTGTGGTTTTGACATTCTAAATTAGCACATAAATAATTCAGAGAATGTGACTCTCTCTTTTCTAAAGATTAGATATTATAAAAACTACGTTTGTGTAATTTGGGGACCATGACCCTAATATATAATATTTGCACATTAACCTAATTTCTAATCAGCCCATTATTATTACTAGGTTATCTACACATATTTGACCATACTTTATTTAATAATTAAAACCTAATAAACCTTAACCAAATTTGATCGCTTTTAATTTGGGCTAACCTTTTATGATAATAAATAATAATATGTAATTACTCTTATTACATATGTGATGTCTATATTACTCTTATATTACAAGAAATAATAACATGTAATTGGGTTAATCTTTTCGAGGTTTGACACATTGACGAAGAAAAAACAATCAACAAAAACAAACGTGAAACCGAAAACAACATGGCTTTGAGAGGGTTGAGTCATAAATTTTTGCTCGTTTCCCACTAGCGACGCTAATTGTTAAGGTGGGGGACTGGGATGAAGAATGATCTTTGAGGAAGGTAAGATAACCTCGGATTCTTCGACCCTTACAATACACATGGGATAAAAAGCGTTGGAATTTGCATTTTGGGATCCTCCGATGCTTAAATTAACATAATAAAGAAAGAAAAGTGTAGTGTCAGAATAAGGAACTGAAAAAAAGAGAAGCATTCTTTATTGTGGAGTACATGTGTGTAATTATCCTTGATTCTATGACTGCCCGAGTTGCTGCGGTCTCATCCTCCAATGGTCAACTCTTGACCTACCAAGCTCGGCTACTCATTGACTGGTAGTCTTGTGCATGACACCAAACAATTCACAAAGGCTTGGGCAGATTCACCGGTTTGTACGAAATTGATCATCACGTTAAAGTTTTCTAGTTTCAAGCAAAGAGTGAGAGACCTGATAGTACTGATTTTTTTTAGTATCATCTTTTAATGACCATTTCCAAATCTTATCAAGACCCAATGTAGCCATTGTCACAAATAAGCGTTTCCAAGACTATATATGGTCGGGGTGGAGGAAGACAACCAGAGACCAACACATGGACTCGCTCAAAAAAAAATGCAAATCCCGCTTGCTCCATTATCTCTAATTATGTAGTTGCAAAGCCCTAGTTTCCAAACCTTCAATTATCACACATCCGGATATAATCTTCGGAGGAAGAAAATTTATTCAGAAAATAATATACAATGACACCACAAAGACCATATATATAAGTAGTTCAAAGTCCAATAAAGTTGAATCAGATCACTTCTTTTTTTCTTTTTATTTTACCAGTGACGATGCGATGAAGGGTTTACATCTAGAGTGATCCTATAAACCATGTGACCAAATATGTTTTATTTTAAAATTATGGGTTAGTCAAAAGTTTTCACATGGGTTTCAAATAGCTTAAATTAAAACCCTGAGGGGCTGGTTTTGGTGAGTTTTATAATATGATGATAATAATTATTGTTGCATGACCCAAAGATATTGCCAGCTACTTTAAACTACTTGAGTACCCGAAATTCATTGATTAATCTTTTTCTTTTTATTAAATAATATTATTTCATGTGCCACCAATACATAAATCTTAAAAAAATATAGAAGATTTGTGAATTAAAACAACAAGGTAAAGCCCAAATAACAAATACAATTAATGCAACTTAAACTCAAGCCACACCTGGAGCGGTGAACACCCTTAACCATCAAGCCATCATATATGTTCCTTTTAAACATAATATTTTGAAGATATTTAAACATAACAATTATAAATAAATATTAATGGAATTAATAGTTTAGGGGGGTAGGGTCTTAGATATAGAATCTAGGATCTTAAATTTAGGATTTAGAGTTTTAGCATTTATTTATGATTAATTATTTTATGATAATGTTATTAGTATTTATTTCTAAATTTATTGTTTTTTATTTTATTTAATGATGCTATGTCATATTATTATTTAGTAATAGGATATAAAATTTATATATTAATAATACATCAAATATTCTTCTCTCAGAAACATGTAGTCTAATATTTTTTTATTGACACTTGGAAGTTAACCATTTCAGTTAAGAAAATAGTAGGTTTTTTAATAGCTAAAAATAGTTTAATTTTAGGAAGTACATAAGTTAGTGGAGAGCCATGTTGTGCAGAATATTACAGCTTAATAATTATTGGAACATTAAATCCCCAGTAGATTAAAAAGATAAGATTAAGGTCATCATCATCATTTGAGTTTATGGCTATTTCAGCAGTGATATATGTAGAAAGTTTGAGATGACGAACTTCATGATTAACCACAATTCTATTTTAATTTGTCATTGTAAGATAACTATGTCAGTTTATGAAATTATTTGTCAGCTCAAACACTACTTTATACTTAAAAAGTATTAAGAATAATGCCACCTGTGTCCCCTGTCCCCCACTTAATTTGCGGTCCAGAAGGATCAACATTTATGGCTATGCATATAATGAATATAAATGTAATACTCTACGCTTAATCCAAGAATTAGTTGAATGTAAAATGTTACATTTATTATTGCAACAACTCAAGTAAATATTTAAAACACACTAAAAATAAATTAAGCGTGATAAATTTAAATAAAAGGTGTTATGAGTATCAAACGAATCCTTATATTACTATTCATGTAAGTAAACAGAATAAAAACTTTAACATTTAAAATAAACTTTAGTGTTTTAAAGAAAAAACAAAAGTTCATTATTTAAAAATATTATATATAAGTAAATTGTTAATTTAAAATTAATAAATTTTGATAGCAAATTTTTTAAATGAGCATTAAAAAATTACTAACGTTGTTCATTTATAGACTATAATAATCTAACTCTACTCAATAGATAAATAAAGAATATAAAACTCCAAATAGACTAATAATTTAGAAATACCCAAATGCTATCTAAAAAACTGGTTGCAAGTTGGTTGATGTTTCAGACTTTCCTAAGTTGGTATCACTTAATTCTAGCTTCTTGAAGGCTTTGCCTTTATATCCACCATATGGCTTACGTTTAAAGCTCAAATTTTCATGGGAATTTGTTCTAGTCATATACACATCTGCATTAAGCTTAAATAACGCAATGCGATCTTCTTTCAAATGTATATGGCACGAAGCATCATCTAGTGTCTCCATGCTTTCATTGTAGGTAAGTTACACTTTCATATGTCCCTACTTATGAGGTAAAATCAAATAATTAAAGTATAATCTAATCTTTTATCTTGTTTGACATTTGCCTTACATCTTGCCTCATTGACTCTTGTAAATTTCATGCTTGATTATGATATTCTTAGGTTTAGTGACTTATGTTTTACCAAATTTCATCATAAAATTTTTTTCTAGGCTTCATAGGCCTCAGAATTCCTATTATGTTGAGTTGTATTTAGGGATAAGCAAAATTCGATTTGACTTGAAAAAAATTTTGAATTTCGAATTATTCGAATCGAGTTAATAGAGTCAACTCGACTTTTTTTTATTTTCTCTCCCTTTTACCCCAAAATCAAATCCCCACAAATTTTTTATCCCCTTACCTCCAAACATTTTTACTTTCCCTCACCCTTTTACTCCAAAATTAAAATCCCCAACAATCTTTTATTTCTCCCCCTTTACCCTCAAAAATCAAAATCCTCTTATTCTTTTTTAATCAATTGCTTTTATTTTTTCACTTCAATTTTTCTTTGTATGATCATTTTTTAAAACTTTAAAAAAATATTTTAAAAAAATTACATAAAAATAAAAAAACACCAAAATCATTTTTTAATTTAACTCGAACAAATATATTCGATTCGATTCGATTCGAATTTCATCTCACTCAACTCGATTCGAGAAAATTTCAAATCGAGTTAGAATGATAAAATAATGTTCATCAACTCGATTAACTTGAAATTTTTTCATTCGATTCGATTCAATTCGATTGAACACTCACCCCTAGTTGTATTCCCATTTTTATGTTCTTTTAGAACATTGTTTTTGTCACGCCCCAAAATATAAGGGTTAATTGAAATAAATAACCAATGAATTGAATAGGCTTAGTGGTTAAGTAGCTAGTGCACTCCTTAAAGATCCCAATTTCAAGCCACTCTTCTCTTATTTCTTTTTCGTTAATTTTCAGCAAACTATGATAAAAATCATACTAAAATAAATTCTGTTTGGAGTAAAAACTAAACAAGAAATAGGCTTAGGCCTAACTATTGACATGCCACTCCTTACCCTTGCACATCCGAGTTTGAGCCATTCCATCCCCAAAATATATTTTATTTTCGGAAACAAATGTAAATTATAGTTTAGCCCATTTTCCTAATTACAATTAAATTATAGTTTTTTTTCCAAACTAAACTGAATTTTTGCTTTCTTTTTCCCTATTTCTTCTCCCTGTTCTTTTTTATCTTCTTCTTATTTGCAAAATATTTTCTCTCCATTGCTGAAATTATTTTTGCTTCCTGAATCAAAATCAATTCCTGATCGAATCGTTTTTCTACCAGTCATTGATTTCTCCATTGAAAGCATCCGTTTCTTTTAATCCAAGATCGGCAAGTATGCCTCATTTCAATGATCAAATCTTATAATTCCTATTATAGTAATGAACAATGTAAATCTTTGCTCGATCAAATAATCTTTTGCAAATTCTTGCTCAAATCTTGAGTAAATCTTGTCAATCTTGAAATCAATCGTTAATCGATGTATTAATGTCGTTTAAAGAACCTGATTTAGGTACATCAGGCTAGAATTGATTGCGAGGAGTAATGGTCGGGCTTCCGGTGAAAGGTGTATGTTCTTTTGTAAGCGAATTGGGGTAAAACGTGTCTAGGAATAAGACCATATGGTCTCCCACATAAACGTGTGGACCACACGACCCCTCACACGACCATGTGCCACTAAAATAATAGGCTAGTTCGAATCTCACATGGCCAAGAACCTTCCACACGACTGTGTCTCCCTTGTAGCTTAATTTTGCAATTTCCACACAGCCATAGTCTGTTACACGGCTTGGCCACACGGCCGTGTAACCCCTCCACACGACTTATAGCAACACACATGGCTTGGCCACACGGTCGTGTGCCTCTATTTTAGAGTTTTGCCTAAAATTTTGTAAATTGTTCAGTTTGGTCCTTGAATAGTCCCCAAACTATTTTTAGTGTTTTATCTCATTCAATTGAGTCCTTGATATTATGAATAATGTTGGAATCCATGATCTAATAGACTAAATTGTTAATGCATATGCATGATATGTGATTAGTACATGTTTACTGTCATTGGATTATTGATATATTACGTTGTTACTCGCACCACTGTGTTTCTGATTGGGTGATTAGCATGGTTATTGTTACTGATAAACTGAATACATGTCATACATGTCTACTACTACTGTTAATCTGAATACATGCCAAGCATGCATACTGTTTCTATATTGTACTATTACTAGCATGTCATATTGTATTACATGGGGTAGGACGATTTAAAGGAGGAAGTTCTGACAATTTATCTACAAACAGTGATGATTTATCCACAATCTTACTAGTAGCTTTAATATGCAAACCTGTGGTGCATCCACAACCTACTAACAATGTATTAACCTGCAAACACTAATGATTTATTCACAAATGTACTGGAAGCTTTTATCTACAAACCTTTTGTTTATTCATAAGCTACTGGGAACTTATAAACCTGCAACACTGGTGGTTTATCCATAAACTAGAGTGTCGAGTTTAAAATAGTTCTGGGGAATTCTTACTATGAAGTGTAGCAGCAGGGTAGAACCTTTTGTTTTCTGTTAAACTAAAATTGCTTTTCATCATCACGCATAAGCATGCTCAAATGAACTGTCAATTTCTACTATACTATATGATTGTTACTGAAAGATATTATTATGTATGCTTGGTTTATTTTTCTGCACTGATTTTCTTATGATGGAACTCACATCGAGCTTTATAGCTCACTCCCCTTTTATTTCCATCTCTACAAATAACCCACCAGGTTAGGATGTAGACATGACATCCGAAATATCTCGGCTCGATTTGATTTATTAAAATACTTTAGGTTTATTATTTGAAATTTTTATTATTCAGAGACTGTAAAGCTTTATTTTTGAAATGTGGTATAAAACTTAGGATTTGGGTTTCCTTTTATTATAGCATGCATGACATTTAATCTATTTTTTAAAAATGTTGAAACATGGGTTTTATTTAATTATGCATGAAACATTGGTTATTATTAAACATATAATAAAATATCACTTTTCTATTGCTAAATTATAACTAAAATTTGAGTAATAAATTAGGAATTAGCTAAGCTTTCAAATGAAATCAGTGTTACCAGAAAAATGTTAAAATTAACCTGTTTTTATAAATTCTTGAGTTTTTCTAAAAATCAACTAAGTCTTCTTCTGAAGTAATCAAATGTTTTAATATGATAACTTTTTTAAAAAAAAACTCTAATAGCTTACTAGGCCATTTCGGTGGCTAATGTAATCATTCAAATTCAGGCCTAACATCTATCTGGGTTAGAGAGGTTACATTTGGTGGTATTAGAGCCTAGGTTTTCTAGACTCAAACTATAGAAATTTGAATGAGTCTACATTCATGCATTGAAAAAGGGCATTTTGGGAAAAATCATGCCACAAGTTTTTAAGAAATTGATTTTATACAAAAAATTGAATTCGAGACCTCGATGTCGGTGCTACTTTAGTTAATGTTACTTTAGATGAACTATAAAACTTAGATTGTGAACACTTTGGAGAAATAGCTCATGTTTGAAATTTTATTTGAAAACTTTAGATATATTTAGGATCTAAATTTTCAAGAAATACGCTATGAACATTCAAGGTAGATCTGGTAGGGGTAGGCCACGTAGGGTTGCGTCCATTGAGCCACCCACTGTTCAAGGAGAAAATCTGATTCCTGAAGAGGACTACGTTGAGAATTCTACCGCCAAAGTTGGCAAAGGCTACGAAAATCGAGACGATGCGGTGTCACAAGTGATACTTAGAGTATTATAAAGGATTGCTGGAGCCTAAACTAGATCAGGAAGTCATGGGTCTATTACGGAGAGGCTCCAGTCGAATGGGGTGGAAACATTTAAAGGCGTTGCTAGAACGACTCCTACTGTGGTGAAAGATTGGATGGAGTCAACGGAAAGCTTTCTGGAGGATCTAGACTGTACTTCGGAGAAAAATTTGAAGGGCACTACGTCCTTGCTAAGGGAAGAGGCCTATTGTTGGTGGCTGTTTGTTGTAAAGAGCATGCATGCTAAATTTATAAAATGGTAATAGTTCCAAGAGGCCTTTCAAAACAAATATGTGGGCACTAGGTATGTGAAAGCCCACAGATTCGAGTTTATCGAGCTAAAGCAAGTAGATAAGATGGTGTTGGAATACGAGGCTAAATTTTTTAGGTTCAATGCCTATGCCTAAGGAATGGTCGCCACAGAACAGGACACATGCCTAAGGTTCAAATATGGGTTGTGTTTTGGCCTCAAAATACAAGTTGCTCCACACCAAGTACAAGTGTTTGAGCCACTAGGGGAGAAAGCAAAGTTCGCGATGGAAGTTAAATAGGTGGAGCATGGATAATGGAAAAATAATAAGGTTCCTGTTAAAAGAGATTAAGGTTCTACTAGCTCAAATACTCGTCTCATAAAAAGAGCCAGACAGGGTAGACCGTAGCAAAGGGTTGTTGTAACTTGTTTTGGGAGTAGGACTCTCAATTGTTCATATTGTAATAAGTGCTATATGAGCGAATGCTGAAAACAGTTGGGTGATTGCTTAAGGTGTTGGTCGGCAGAACATATGGGGAAAAATTGTCTTTGTTGAGACGAGCTCGAATAAACTTCGGCCCAAAATCTGGCCTAAAATCAGAGAATGGTTCAGTTGCCTCCTAGGGACCGAGGTCAAAATAGGGCCATAAAAACTGCAGCAACTGGCACAAATCGAACTAAGGCTAGACAAACTACCTTTGTTTATATCGTTAAAGGACGTGAGGATAGAGACGCGTCCAATTTTATCACATGTATTTTCACCATCTATTTAGTTCCATACTTTGCGTTAATTGAATTAAAATCCACCCATTCGTATGTTGCATGTAATATGTCCAATAAATTGGGTGTTGGAGTAGAAGAAACCACTACTGATGTTACTATAGTAAACCCCTTAAGACAACCAGTTACTGTAAATAAGGTCTATATGAGTGCCCATTGGAGGTTCAAGGGGTAGTGTTTCTAGTAGATCTTATATAGTTACATTTTGGGGAGTTTGATTTAATTCTCGATATGGTTTGGTTAGTGGAACACCTAGTTAGCCTAGATTGTGCCTCTAATAGTTAGGGTCTAAATATAAAAATTTCCCAATTGTGTCGTCCAAAGAAATCAGTCATCTTTCTTCCATGCCAAGTCGCATCACCACATCAGAAAATGTGTAAAAAAATTATTTTTATTAACTTTTAATCCTAACCTACTACTGCTGAAAATGTAATATTTAATTATAAAAATGCTAGAAAATAAACTTGTTAAGTGTAGAAATGACCAAAAATAACTACTACAAATAGCGTCAAGTTAGATAGTAAAATTGAGCTTGGCTTTAATTATTAAGTACATAACAAGAAAGAATGAATTTTAAAATGAAATTATAAACATAGTATAGTGAAAGAGAAGATAAGTGGTTAAATTGATTGAACATAATAATGACTCGCATAATAGAAGTGAAGCTTAATAACATGATTTAATGCTCATCCTATGAGAAATAAAGGAATAGGTAGGAACCACCTTAAAAGTAGAAAAGTGGATAAATGAAATAAATCATCCTTAAGTGACTTAAGTCTTAGTGATGAATAAATAAAATATCATATTTCAATTCCCATTAATAAGTGGCACAATTAAATTAAATCTAATTTTCTTAAAGACTCAGCTCTAATAAGGGAATAAGATAAGGTAGGAATTTCTTTGTGTACTTCCTAAGCTTTTCAAGCTTAACACATTAACTGTTTAAAACGTGTAGGCGGAAGATCCATTCTGAAAATTTAAAGATTATGTCTTGAAGGATCACATTCATGTGTAAGGTTTAAAGGGCATAAAAATTTTAGTTTACTATCATTTGTATCAGAAGAGTTTGAAATGACATGTACATAGACCAAGTGTATTTCACATAAAGTTTTAGGTTTGTAATTTTTTCATGATGTGTTGACGCTTTTTAATATTTTCAAGATAAGTTGTGTTGATCTGATTTGACCATGTTTTCTAGATAAATTTGAGTTTGAATGAACTTTGATAATGTTTTAGAAATGAAGTGTCATTTGTTAGTATTGTTTGGGTTGGCAATTGCAAGGTCATCTAGATGGCAGAATTTAGCCATCTGGATAGAGGGAAAACTATCTTAACAAATGTGTTTTTGCCTAAATGCCATATGAACGACATCAAGGTTGTTTTTAAATATGTAAAAGTGTATTCATTGCATTTTGAGTTAATGAAGGTCTACTTTATGTAATTGTCATGTTCAAACACCTAGAGGACGATTTGGTATGATTTTTTTTAATACCATTGAGCCACTGAAAATGTTGGAAATTGTTTTATTGGATTTTATTAAATTGTTCAATTGATGATTTTGTTAAAAGAAATTTTGGAAAAGCAAAGAAAGTGTATACCAGACATCAATTATCTATGTCGATAATAAGAAATAAAAGGAAGAGAAAGAAATCCTTAAAGCTTTTTGCAAGGTCTAGATAAATATACCACTACTTGTCGCCATTAAATTTTTTTGGAGTTTTGCACTAACAATAAAATGCTAGTTAGTTTCAAAAAGGTAAGTTTGGGGAAAATGTTTTCACTGTTATCTAGAAAAAGATACCCCCTAAATGTAAGGACCAATGTATGTTCTCAATTCTATGTAAAATAGGTAATGTTGGTTTTAAGAAAGCCATGTAAGATTTAGGTGCATCCATCAATGTAATATCATTATGTATTTACAACTTCCTTAATGTTTGTTCTTTAAAAGAAATGTTAGTACAAATCTCCGGTGAAGAAAATCTCGAACACACGAACGAAACTCGAACAAAAAAGAAGAAATAAGACAAGGCTCCAAGGCGTGTATCAAGTCACTATCTTTAAGGTTATACTTTCCCCCACCTATTTTCGGTGTGCAAATGAGTTACAAGCAAATTAACCTTGAGGATAGAATGAAGTCAATGACTATTTGCGTTTTGCACTGATGAGAATAGCCCACTACACACTGAGCAATGTATGACAAGAAACTCAATTTCTATAAAGGATTTTTGTAGTAATACTTTATAAAATAATCTAATAACATTAGAAAATGAAGAAAGGAAAGAAAGAATATTAGAATTTGTTGATGTGTTTTCCGAATGAAATCCCATTCCTATTTATAGGAATTTTTATGTCTCTTCATAGAGACATCTTTCATCAATAGGTGTCTTTCTAAATAATAATGTCTTGAAAATAAACACATAATTATTCATTTAATATTATAACTATTCAAATAATATTATTTAAATAGTAATAATTCTTTTTCAAAAAATCAAATAATATAACTTTTGATTAATTACACCCATTCATTTTTAGTTATTGGAACACTATAAATATTTGAAAATGTTCCAACAATCTCCCCCCATTTTTAAAATATTTTGGATTTTGATATTCTTGGAAATCAATTTGCATAAATGAAGGTATCTTACGATTGAACCTTCACTTAGTGAAAACATGTTAAAGTTAATTGAAATTTCATGGTAGACTAAGCTTTGAACCAAATATTCCATTTGATTAACCGAACACATCTCACACAATGATTTCAACATCGGTCAATGCATAGTATCTAGGGACACTATTATGGCCATGTGTTTATGTCCTCTATTCATGACTGCTATCAAAGCCAAGCCCTTGAGCTCCTAGAAGCGGCCACACTTCCACTCACATAGGTAGATCCTATCAAGAGTGTTCCCATATTTATAACACTTTAACATATTTATGTTATGGGTCTATTAAGAGTACATTACTCATTCTTCCCTTATCGTTACGGGTACCTAGCACCTTAATCTTAGGATGGATTTATTTATAGTGCTAATAGTCACATACTAATGATGTACTTTGTCTCATTGAACTCAAGACTTGACATTATACCAAGCGTTGAGTCGAGTTTCCATCATCGGTGACTCTAATTAATGGGCTTGAGTCCCAACCCTTTTGAGGTCCTTTTTACTGCATCTCTAGCAAGACTTTTTTGTCAAAGGATTCGCCAAATTTTCACTTGACCTCACATAATTAATAGTTATCACTCCATCAGAGATTACTTGTCGGACATAACTATGTCTTAATCCAATGTGTCTAGACTTTCCACTATATGCTTGGCTATATGCCTTTGCTAGAGTAGCCTCACTATCACAATAGATAGAAATACATGAAATTGGCTTAGGCCATAAAGGTACATCATAAAGTAAATTTCTTAACCATTCTGTTTCTTTAGATGCAGCGGCTAATGCAATAAATTCTGCTACCATGGTGGAATCAGTAATACATGCTTGTTTCTTGGAACCCCAAGAAATGACTCCTCTACCAAGAATGAAGATCCATCTACTAGTAGATGGATGATCTTCCAAACTTGCAATTCAACTAGGATTCGAATACCCTTCTAAAACTGAAGGATACCCATTATAACACAATCCATAGTTAATAGTTTTCTTTAAGTACCTAAGTACTTTATTCAAAGCTTGCCAATGCAAACTACTTGGATTACTTCTGTACCTACTCAATTTTCCAATAGCATATGCAATATCTGGTCTTGTACAAGTCATTATGTACATAAAATAACCAATTAGATTTGCATTTTTCAATTGATCAATTTTCCTACCAGCATTAGATACTAATTTTAATTGAGGATCCATGGGTGTAGATGCTAGTATAAATTGAAAAGATCAAACTTTTTAAGCACATTTTTAATGTAATGTGATTTTGATAAAGCTATAATGCTTTCATCTCAGTTATTTTAATCCCAAGAATAACATCTACTACACCCATATCCTTCATAGCAATGTTCTTTAACAAGAATTTCTTTGTGTTTTCTATTTGTTCCAAATCTGTGCCAAAAATGAGCATGTCATCTACATATAAGCAAATTGTGAAACCTTTTCCATTTTCAAATTTGCTATATATGCACTTATCGGATTCATTTATTTTATAGCCATTAGCTAAAACAACCTTGTCAAAATTTTTGTGCCATTGTTTTGGTGCTTGTTTAAGTCCATATAAAGATTTAACAAGCTTACATACCTTATAGTCTTGTCCTGAAACAACAAATCCTTCCGATTGCTCCATGTACACTTTCTCTTCCAATTCACCATTTAAAAATGCAGTTTTAACATCGATTTGGTGAACAACCAAATTATATATAAAGATAAGTGATATTAAGAGTCCAATTGTAGCAATTCTTACTACTGGAGCATAGGTATCTAAGTAATCAATACCTTGTTTTTGTGTAAAACCTTTGGCTACCAACCTTGCTTTAAATTTATCAATGGTTCCATCGACCTTCATTTTCTTTTTGAAGATCCATTTACAACCTATTGGTTTGGAACCTGGTGGAAGATCAACTAAGATCCAAGTTTGATTTCCCATTATTGAATCATTCTCATCATTTATTGCTTCTTTCCAAAAAGCAGAGTCTTGAGATTTCATTGCTCTTCAAATGTAATAGGATCAGATTCCGTATTATAACAATAAGGTATCTTATTACATATACTTTCACATTTTCCTTCTACAAGAAACATAATGAAATCTGGTCCAAAATTTTTGACCTTTTTAATACTCTTACTTCTTCTTAATTCTTGATAAGATTCATCATTATTATTATTTTGTTCCAATGGAATCTCATTCTCATCTGAAGAATGAATCAATTGTTGTGCCTGTAATTGTCTTGATATATAATTAAATATATTTTCATAAAAAATAACATCTCTTGATTCAATAACTGTATTCATTGAAATTGAATCATTTGGTTCAATTACCATGAACCTATATGCCTTGCTATTATATGCATAACCTATAAATATGCATTCAATTCATCTTTCACCTAACTTTTTACGTTTAGGTGTTGGAACTTTGACAATAGCTCTACAACCCCAAACCTTCAAATAATTAAGGTCTGGTTTCCTTTTCTTCTATTGTGCATAGGGGGTTATTTTAATTTACTTATTAGGAACTCTATTCAATATATGACAAGTTGTTAGAATAGCTTCTCCCCAAAAACCTTGTCCAAGACCTGAATATGATAACATTGAATTTACCATTTCAGTCAAGACTCTATTTTTCCTTTCAGCTACATCATTTTGTTGTGGTGTGTAAGGGCCTAAAACTTGATGGACAATTCCAGTGGATTCAAAATAACTTGGATTATAGTATTCTCCACCTCTATCCGATCTTAAGCACTTGATAAATGATTCACACTGAAGTTCAACTTCAGATTTATAAACTTTAAATTTATCAAGCGCTTCATCTTTTGAATGTAATAAATATACATAACAATATCTAAAACAATCATCAATAAAAGTAAAAAAAAATTCTTCCCACCTAATGTAGGAGTATTATGCATGTCACATAAATCACTATGTATCAAATCAAACAATTTTGTTTTCCTTTAAACCGTAGGGAAAGGGTTTCTTGTAATTTTAGTCAACATACATGTATTGTATTTTTCAATATTATTATTAAAAATAGGAACTAAATCTAACTTATACATGTCATTCAATTTTCTATAATTCAAATGACCTAATCTATAATTCTACAAACAAAAAGATTCAACCATATAAGCAGAAATAGTATTTTTATTCTTATTAATAATATTGAGTTTGAACATACTCTCATACATATACCCTTTCCCCATAAAAATTTTTCCCTTAGACAAAATAAACTTATCTTCCTCAAAAACAAGTTTGAAACCAAACTTATTCAACAGACTTCCAGACACTAAATTTTTCCTAACTTCTGGTACATAATATACATCATTTAAGGTTAAAACCTTTCTAGAAGTAAATTGTAGTTCAACAGACCCATTGCCTTTTATTGTTGCGGTGGAAGAATTTCTCATGTACAAGACATTGTCATTTTCACATTGTGTGAACTTTCTGAACATGCATTTATCTTTGCACACATGTTTGGTTGCTCTAGTACCAATCCACCATGTATTATCATATTGTGCCATATTAATTTCAAGTATCATTGCAATGAACTTTTCGTTATTATTAGCCTTAGAAGATGATTTCTTCTTTAAAAATCGACATTCATTCTTGAAATGTCCCAGCTTTCCATAATGATAGCATGAACCCTTTTGTTTATTTTAAACTTAGGTGTTCTATCAGTCTGTTTGAACTTTCTCTTGAATGGTTTAGTAGTCTGTACTTCCTCCGTAACATGCACTTTGGCATTTTCAGAATTTAGGTTTTGATCTTGTTTTCGATATTCATCTTCAATACGAAGTTGATTTGTTAAAACCTCAAGAGATATTTCCTCTTTTTTATATTTTAGACTTCTTTTAAAGTCTTTCCAAGATGGAGGAAGTTTGTCTATTATGGAGGATACAACAATCATTTCATCCATTTTCATATCATATTGCTTGAATTGATTCAACATCTTTTCAATATCACGAAATTGTTTCATAACAAAATGACCATCAACCATTTGATAATTATTGAAATGACTGATAAGAAATTTCTTACTTGTAACATCTTCGGTCATGTATCTTGTCTCAGATTTTTCCCATAATTCTTTAACGGTGACCTCGTTTTGGTAGGTGTCGAACAAACCATCAGATAAACCATTCAATATGTGGCTCATGCACATGTAATCAGAATTGTCCCATTTTTGTCTTTCTCGGGTTGCAGCAACAGATTCGTTATTATTCTCTTTAGGTCTTAGAGTATCCAAAACATAAGTAATCTTCAAAGTTGATAATAAGAAGTGCAGCTTTTTCTGCCATCATCAAAAATTGCCACCATCAAACTGATCAAGTTTGACAGAGTTCGAAGCCAACTCCCTTAGTGTTCCACTTTCATGTGTTGTGGTAGTCATCATGAATTATATAACCTTAAAATTGTTAGTACAAATCTCCGGTGAAGAAAATCTTGAACACACAAACGAAACTCGAACAGAAAAAGAAGAAATAAGACAAGGCTCCAAGGCGTGTATCAAGTCACTATCTTTAAGGTTATATTCGCCCCCACCTATTTTCGGTGTGCAAATGAGTTACAAGCAAATTACCTTGAGGATACAATGAAGATAACGACTATTTGTGTTTTGCACTGATGAGAATAGCCCACTACACACTGAGCAATGTATGACAAGAAACTCAATTTCTATAAAGGATTTCTGTAGTAATACTTTATAAAATAATCTAATAATAATAGAAAATGAAGGAAGGAAATAAAGAACAATAGAATTTGTTGGTGTGTTTTCCAAATGAAATCTCATTCCTATTTATAGGAATTTTCATGTCTCTTCATGGAGACATCTTTCATCAATAGGTGTGTTTCTGAATAATAATGTCTTTAAAATAAACACATAATTATTTATTTAATATTATAACGATTCAAATAATATTATTTAAATAGTTATAATTCTTTTTCAAAAAATCAAATAATATAACTTTTGATTAATTACACCAATTCATTTATAGTTATTGGAACACTATAAATATTTGAAAATGTCCCAACAAGAAATAGGCGATATCCTCTAGTTGGTGGACAAGTCTTAATCTACCTAGAAAGGGTGTTAGAAGCCATCTTGGTTAAGGTTAATGAGTTAATTTTTCCTATTGATTTCTATATGGTAAATATGAAGGATGATAACTCATCAAGGTTTTCTAATATTTTTCTAGGAAGATCATTTCTTAGCATTGCAAGAACAAAAATAGATGTCTACAACAGTACACTTATTATAGATTTAATGGTAAGATTGTTAAATTTAATGTTTATGATGTGATGAAACATCATAATGAAGTGTCCAATGTTTGCAGTATAGACATTGTTGGATTTTTTAATCAAAATTCTTTTAACTTACATAATCAAGATGAGTCAAATTTAGTGCCTCGGAGGAATGCCAACATGGAAAAGTTTAACAAACTTGGAGAAAAAGAATTATTTATAAAAAAATTGTTCAATCTAGCGTGGGATATAGAGGCACCAAAGCCTCTGGAGTATAATGCCAATAATTGGAACTTGCAACCCACTTATTCCAAACTTTTTCCGTCTATTTTGCAAGCACCAAACTAGGGACCAAAATCGCTATCTGGTCATCTCAATTATCTGGTCATCTCAAAGGTTGTAGTTATCTAGCATATGCTTGTAGGTGATGCGATCCCGGTCGCATCATGTTACGACACAACTCGACGCTACCGAGATTGGTCCAAACTCGAGGGGCCCAAGTGCAAAATGAAGTTTTTAATTTTAGTTTGTCAATTTGGCTGCTGGAAAATAAGGACTTTGATTCATTAATTTTTAGTTATTTTAGTTTGTGTTTTTAATTATGTCATAGTTTGCACATCATTAATATGTGTTCTGCATTTAATAAAGTCATGCATTATGTAACTTTCATGTTAGTTAAGTTTGCATCATTAAATTAAGTCAAGTTAGTTTAATTATGTAACGTTCATGTTAGTTAAATTTGCATTTCAAAACCATGCATTTAAGCATCTTAGTTTAATAAATGAGTTGCTGGACATTTATTCAACTCATCTTAGTTTTAATTAATAAGTGTTTTTGTTGAAATTTATTTAATAAGTGTTGTTCTTAATTGATCTAGTTCCTAGGATTATTTATTGATGCATAAATTAAGTTTTTTAAATTATGCTTCTTTAATTAAACTAGTTGCTAGAATAATTATTGCATATATGTTTTAGTTCATTTATTTAAGTAAGTTTAATGTTTGTTATGATTAATAAGTGTTTTCATTTGTTTAATAAAATTATTTTAATGTGTTTATTACAGGTGACTTTTTAGCTTATAGTGGTTACAATTCAAGGCTGTTACACATTTAATTAAGTGGCTGTTCAAGTTCTTTTGAGTTACAATTAAAGGGGCTGTTATAAAGGGAGCTTAAAAATCATTAAAGGATTTTTTAAAGAGCATTTTATGCCCTTTAAAATTCAGCAGCAACTCTTCCACTTCCAGCCGTTTTTGGAGCTTTCAAGAGAAATTAATCAAGCCTTTGAATGTCATTAAGGAGCTGATTAAGAGATAGTGTCTATTCAACTAGCCAAGGACAACTCAAGAGTCATTTTCTAAGCCATTAAAGACATTCAAATCAGCTGAATTAAACTGATTTTATGGAAGGAGTTATTTGGTTCAAAGAATAAGAAAAGACATCAGTTTTTATGGCACATTAAGTGGATGTTTTTGACCATTCGGTTACCTTGTTTTAGCATTATAAATAGATGTAATCAGCCATAGAGAGAAGAACTTTTTGCTGAATATAGATGAAATATTTGAATTGTGAGCTATCCAATTCTCTTTGTTCTTTCGGAATTGATTTGACTTATCAAGCATTGCTTGTGGCGTCCATCTTTTCTTTGTTGCTGAACTTATCACCTTTGGTGTGGCGTTCAATATACCTTTGGTTCCTATCATAGTTGATAGTGGGTCAAGGTTCCTTTCCTGATTCCTTTAACCGAAAAACACCTAAAGACCATTTTGAGATTCGGGTCAACAATTCGTTATTGTTGGTTCATTTTCGGTCTTAGCCAATTAATTTGTTATTGTTTCCTCTTTATTTTGTTTATTACCTTTGTTTGAAGCCATTATCTCTATTTTGTTTCATTTTAAAACCGAAACGAATCCATCCTTACTCAATTCACGATTGGGCAACACATACGACTCAAAACATCACGAGACGAGTTCGTATCAGTAGGTGTCAATGATATCTTTTACTAGCTCACTGGACAAATCATCATCACTCCAGGTCACACAAAGGAATTTCTTATTCTTTAGAGTACTTGAACACTTAGCTTGAATGTTTCCATACTTTTAGCATTTGTGACGCTAGATGCTTTTTTTTTCTCTGCTTGGGAGCTTCTCACTAGTTGCAACAACCTTCGCTTTTGATTTGTTGAAGCTCAAACCCACATCATAATATTTTTATTCAACCTTGACAGCTTCCTGAATGCCCTATTAAGGTACTTTATGAATAAGGCTAATTGCTCCCTTGAATCTTCAATGGTAGGTTCTTTTTTAGTTGCAACTAAGGGTTTTACTCATAGGCCTTCACTTTACTCTTCTTAGACTTATCAATATTTATCTCAAAGTTTTGCAAGGACTAAATGAGTTCATCAATCCTTATTGTATCAATATCATTGGCCTTCTTTATAACAATCATTTTGATTACAAAACATTCAAAGAGAGACCTCATCACCTTGGGAACCAACTTAGCATTCCAATACTCCTCACAAAGGGCAAAAACTTGATAAGAAATATCACATAGTTTTACATAAAATTCATATAGCAATTTATCCTCAAGCATTATAAGAGTTTCAAACCTAGTTGTTAATATTTATAATTTAGATTATTTCACTATGGAAGCCCCTTCACATGTTATCTCTAGAATTGTCTAGGCATCTTAAGATCTAGTACATTTGGATATCATCCTAAACTCCTGAGGGTCTGGACTATTAAAGATGGAATTAAGAGATTTTGAGTTTGTATTGGCAAGCTTTTCCTCCTCTATTGTCCAAGTGGTTTCGAACTTGGGAGTTTTGCACCATTAACATCAACAATAGAAGGCTTCCAACTAGTCAACACAGGTCTCCAAGATTTCTAGTTTAAAGATTTGATAAACCCCTTTATGCGAGCTTTCCAAGACGTGTAGTTTGAACCATCAATCATAGGGGGTCTTGAAATCGAGCTTCCTTCCATCTCTACGCAATTCAATAGCTAGATGTTCACCCAATTGTTAATTTTGGGTTGCTTGCTAGTTGTAAGTTAAATTGCAACTAAAGAAACAATTGAAAGAGTAAAATAACAAAGATAGATACACAATTTGATTATGTTTTTCGTAACCCTTTCTTGCATTAGCGAGACCTTGCTCGAAGAGTAATCCGCTAAGAATCAATGGTGACATTGTGATGGCAACATTGTGATTTAAATTCAAATCACTTATACAACTCCTCTCTTATACATTCATTAAGATTACTCTCCCCTTTAAGATTTCCCTCGTGAATATTTAGTTACAAATTGAACAAGAAATAATTTGTTTACAAGTATTTTGCACAAAAGCAAGTTCCTCTTAATGAAGAAAATAAGTGCTCTCTAATTCGTACATAACAAATAAACAATTCTTCTTTAAATAGTAATTGTAGACTTGTATTTTTTTATGTAATGTGAACAAAACATCTCCCATAGTTGCACTCTAGTCTGACTTCTATAATGCATAAAATAAGGCTTAAAGGTCAAGAAGGCCCTTGATAAAAAATGAAAAAAAAAATCAATTGAGCCCTTAAAAAAAATGCACCCTATTGAGTTTTTAACAACAAAAAACTATCTACTAGGCCTTCTATTAATGAAAATCGTAAGTTGATCAGTTTGACTATTAAAGGCGTTGACCTAGCTGATTACAACCATCAGAAGATGACATGTAGCATGCCACATCAGCAATTTTTTAAAAAATATATATATATAAAATTTTAAAAATAATTCATAAGAATAACATCTGGAGTGAACTTGGACATCCTTGAGTCCATGTTCATTTGAATCTAGACAACTGTTTGTCTATATTTGTTCCAGATGAGTTCAAAACTATAAAAAGTTTAGAAATTATAAAAAAAATTATTACTAATTATTTTAAAATTCTAAAAATATAAAAATTGAAAAAAAATTAATTTTTTATATATTCAATTTTTATTAATAATTTATATATATTCGGACTTAAAAAAGTTTAAATTGAGAAATTGAATTAATAATTTTTATATTCGAATTTTATATAAAAATTATTATTAAAAGATTATTAGAATTTTCATTTCTGACCTGTTTCAATTTTGATTTTTTTTATATGTTGCGATCATGGAAATAACTTGTGGATATACCGACTAATTGTTCTTTTGAGTTACATGAATGCGTTGGATCTGCTCTTGGTGCAATGGGCTAAGACATTTTTAAGCATTTTACCGCAAAATTTTAAGGCTAATGACCTTTCACAAATAAATAATTTATAATATAAAAAATTTATTGCAATTCAAAAAGACTTGTATGATAATTTTTATATATAGTTCGAATATAAAAGTTAATAATTTAATGTTTCAATTTGAACTTTTTTTAAGTTCGAATATATATAAATTATTAATAAAACTAAAAATATGAATTTTTTTATATTTTTCAAATTTTTAGAATTTTTTTAGAATTTTTAAATAATTGTTAATATTTTTTATAATTTCCTAAACTTTTTATAGTTTTGAACTCATTTAGAACGAAGCTAGACAAATTAATGTCCATATTCAAATGAACTATTTGTCCAAGTTCATTCCAAATGTATTTTTTATCAATCTTTATTATTTTTTTATAATTTAAAAAGAATATTTCTTTTAAAAAATTGCTGGTGCGGCATTACATTAGATCCTTCGATGTGGCATGCCACATGTCATCTCATGTTGTTGTTGTTAGCCACGTTAGCGTCTTTGACAGTCAAATCGATCACCTAACGATTTTTATTAACAAAAAAGCCTAATTAATTAAAATTTTCATTAATGACTCAATAGGGTACACTTTTTTAAAAAGCTAAATTAAATCTTTTTTTCATTTTCTATTAAGGGTCGACCCTTAAGCCACTAAATAATAAAAGATGTTCACCATTTGAAGACATTAAAAGTGGGTCACACTAGAATTCTTAAAATAATATCATTGTTTGATTGATATTTACCAAAATCCAATTCAATTGACTGCTATTCAAAATACTCAAAGAGATGTAAGAAATCTGACATGATTTTTTGACAAAAAAAAAATATATCATTATATAAGGCAAGTTCGCACATCGTCTAGTTACAAAATGAATTGACAATGCAACAAATACTAATATATTATTATTTTGCCACACTCTAAAAACATACAACGTCATCCTAAATTCCTCGTGAATTTTTTTTCTCCGCTGATGAGGTAAGAAATGATAATTTAAAATTAATTTGATGAAGCCGGTTGAGTCGACATTTACATTGTTACCAATATAGGAAAATGTGAGTTTCAGTGTGCTGAAGAAGATTGTACTCCTATTTATAAGTTGTAAAGGAACTATGAATAGTTGATGCGAAAAAAGATATGAAAATATTAAAAATATATATAAATTAAGAATCTTGTTAAACTACAGAATCAATTATTGTAGAATTCAATCATAAGATTATATATATTTAGTGCATTTCCTTGGCAAAGATCAATTATTGTCGGCCAAAAAAGGCTAAGCACAAATTTGCTAGGCCGAAAGTGATGGGAAGAGTAATAGTACGAATTTTTAATAATATTGTTGGAGACTCTCGCCTCTTGTCCCCTTAAAACTTGTGGACACGCTCAACAAACCAATTTCTTTTCTTATTTTCTTTCGTAAAGCATGAAAAACAGAAGTACAGTTTTCTATTTATTCCTAACTTAAGGAAATTACCATTGTATCACAAAATTACGATCCATATTACAATTTGCATTCTCTAAAATTTGTAAAAATCAATTTAAAGGGGAAGTCCTCAAATATATTTATTGCTTATTTTTCTTTCTCATATACAATATTCATGCACTTTTCTTAAATTTACAAAACTTATTGTACGTTTTTATAACATATGATCATCATATATATGATGATTCAAAAATTCCCAACTAATAAAAAAATATTATTATTATTAAATGTTTTATATTTAAAATATCAACTAAATTACCTTATATTCTTATAATTGTCTTGCCATAAAACAAATATATCCTACAATCTAGAAAAATACAAGTTTTATATTACAATATTATCAATTAAAATCAAATTAAAATTTTACTCTTTCTGTTGGGCTTGACCCGTATATGTAACAAAGTGGAAAAAGTGGAGAAGAACGAACATAAATATTTTACGTGGAAAACCCTCAAAGAGGGAAAAACCATGGGCAAAGGAGGCTTTAGCTTTTCACTAAATGAGTAAACAGACGATAGTACAATATATAGAAAATAAACCTAAAAGTATTAAATGTACAATACCCAAAACCCTGAATACAAAGCTCAAAATCTCAAAGAGCAAACCGATAAATAAAACCCTAAATCTCATAGGGTGTAACCACCCCAACCCGGCCTAGACGTTAGACCTGGATTTAGGAGATTACATCGGCCACCGAAATGACCTGGCAAAATTATCAGAGTTTTAAAAACAGTTAATTAAAAATATTTTTTATTTTAGATGGAAGTTTAGAAAAAAAATGATTAAGTTTAACATATTCATTATAACGGTGTTTACTATTGAAAACTTAGTTGAAAATCCGACTTAACAAAACACATTTACAATCTAGCAGGGAAAAAGTGATATTAACGTAATTTTAATAAAACACATGTTTCATGCATAATTAAATAAAAATTCATATTTTTATAGCCTAAATGATTTAAATGTCATGCATGCCTAAGTAAAAACTATAAACTAAGTCTCATGCCATAATAATAATAAAGTTTCAAATAACCAGAATTATAAAATAATCAGTCTAAAATACTTTTATATAGAAATCAATATTTTGAGTCGAGCCCTTCGGATGTCGAGTTCGCGTCCTAACCTTGCGGGTTAACTGAAAAGAAGGAAAATAAGGGGGACTGAGCTTTGAAAGCTCAGTGTGAGTTCAATCAAAAGGAAATCGAAACAAAACAGTAGACAAAGCACTTTAAAAATTCCGAGAATAAACACAATCACAAAACACTTCAGATTAACGGTTTTTCACACAAAACATTTCACTATAGATTTCTCAGAATTTAGAATGGTCATAATTGAATAATAATTCAGAATATCATTATTTTATATTAACTCAACACAAGAATAATTGGTGTAATGATTAATCATATAGAAACACTTTTCATCAAACAATTCTTTATAGTAATTTCACACATATCAATATTTCGGATCACACAAATGTACATATGTACATATATGTATCATTCTTAGAAATCACAGTTTTGTATGCACATGTTTTTATGAATGTCATACAATTTTAGTTTATCAAAAAGGTCCTACCTAGGGGTGAGCGTTCGATCGAATCGAATGAAAAAATTTCGAGTTAATGAAGTTAACGAATCTTATTTTATCATCCTAACTCGATTTGAAATTTTCTCGAATCGAGTCGAGTGAGATGGAATTCAAATCGAATTGAAATATTTGTTCGAGTTAAATTAAAAAAATTGATTTTCTGTCCTTGTAATCACTATCACCCACCGTAATCAAATTTGTTATTAACTTTCATCCCCTCATAATTTATTCAATAATCTTTTATATACGGGTTAGCTTCTTTATTTGCTTAGTTACTTCAATTATCTTCTAATTCTTGTCACTATGTATTTTGAAATTAAAAACTATATTAAATGTAAAAAAATGTCACTTTTTAATAAAAGTTATCTTAAAGAAAAAATGTGAAATTGATACTAATATAAAATTTTAACACAAATATTTTATGGCATCATCAATAATTCAATAATATAAATAGTACAAAATGTGAAATCTAATTTAATAATATAAATAGTATATATAAATAAAATTATTACTATTTAGGTTTAGAGAATTTTTTTTGAAGGATTTTAATTTTTGATTTGGGAGTAAAACGTGAGAAGTAAAAGTTTAGGGGGAAAATAAAAAGTTTCGGGGGTTAAGGGAGTAAAATTTTGGGGGTAAATATTAAAAAAAATTGGGAAATGGGTTGGGGTAGAAGGGGGGTGGGATGGGTTGGGGTAGAAGGGGGTGGGATGGGATAGAAGTAAAAGTTTTGAGGGGAAAGTGAGAGGGAGTAAAAGTTTTAGGGGAAAGTAAAGAGGTTTGGGAGCTTGGGGTAAAAATGTAAAATATTATAGTTTGATAGTTGGTTTTTTCGAATTATTCGAGTCATTCGAATTCGAAAACCAAACTCGATTTGAACTTGAAATTCGAAAAAAAAATTCAGGTTGACTCGAATAATTCGAATAACTCAATTCATTTCACTCGAAATTTAATTTTTTTTCTATTTTTCGAGTCGAATCAAGTTTTGATCACCCCTAACCCTACCCCACCGCTACACACCATAATGAAAGTTCCCCAGAGCTCCTTTCTCCAGTCACATCGGGTTGTGGTTATATACCACCAATAATTTGCAATTTTCACTACCAATGGCTATGGACACACAGCAAACTGACACAGTTGGAATCTGTTTTAGCTGTGGGTACACAGCACACAATTAAATGCAGATAAAACCTGCCAATGGTCATGGAAGCACAATATACTTGCAGATAAAGGTTGTCAGAGGGTTGTGGTTGCTCAGTAAAATGGACACAGTTGGAATCTTCTTTTTTTGTGGATACATAATGCGCAATTAAATGCAAATATACTACCATATACTTCCTCCGATCATAACGTCTCATCCCATACAGTGTGATACAATCAATTTAATGCATTCATACAATCATTAACAAACTCAAGAATATTTATACATCCAATTCGACAATAATTTAAGGCATATTGTTCATACAATCAAAACAATTATATAAAGTAACACATATACAATTTATATTTTATACAAATATTCATAAATACAAATAAATACCACATTAATTTAATCATTTATGGATTCTAGCACGCCATATTTAACCAATGACCTAATTGCATAATTTAATTTTCTAAAAATAGTGTGAAACCTATTCAGGGACTAAACTGATCAAAACATAAAATTTTGGGTCAAAACAGTAAAATTTAAGAAGTAGGGCACATGGCTGTGTGGAAGGATCCAGGCCGTGTGATCTGGGCTAGGTTCGATTTTGATTCGATTTTCTCATAAAAGAACACACACTTGAGTTTTGGGGTATCGTATAATGAACTTCACGTCCAAATCTGATCTGGGTCACCTACACGGGTCAATCTTGGCTCGTTTAGACATGAATTTGATGACGTTTTGCTAAATCGACACAAAAAATGGATTAAACAGGGTTGATTTTGGGTTTCGGATTCAAATATAAAATTTCTACCAAAAGAAGATGAAGATTTATGAAAAAGAATAGTGGGAAAATAAGAGAAAGAGATGTATTTAAAGAAGAGAGAAAAGAAATTCGAAATGGGGTTGAAAAAGAAAATCAGAATTCTATTATGATTTGGAAGGGACTAAATGGCTAAGTTAAGCAAACTTTTGAGGGTTGATTTGGTAATTAAACCACTCTGTCAAAATTAATAAAAATGGAAAGAAATTGGCATGATTTGAACCTAAGACACTAAGGAGGATAGAGTGATGTTTGACCATTAGGTTGCTACCCATTTCTTGGTCATTTTCTACCAATTTATTTCTTATACTAACTTCCTAATTGCTGAAAAATAAAAAGGAAAAATGCAAATAGGAGGGCTTAAGGAGGATAGAGTGATGTTTCACCATTAGGTTGCTACCCATTTCTTGGTCATTTTCTACCAATTTATTTCTTATACTAACTTCCTAATTGCTGAAAAATAAAAAGGAAAAATGCAGATAGGAGGGCTTAAAACTTGGTTCTCTAGGAGTTTTACTAAGCTCTTAACCACTAATACTAAGGTTCAATTCAAGATAATTTTATAAATTTTAACCCTATAATTTTTGGGGTGCTACATAGGGCACTCACAAAAGGATATAAAATACTCTACATAATTACCACGAATATTATTAATCATTTTCATTAATCATTAATATACTTATTTTTAAAAACATTAATTATGTCCTTGCTTACAATTACCATCCTAATTTACCGAATATTATTTATCATTCATTGGCATCAATTTAAATTTACTATCCTAAAATGTTTAAATTCCATATTCTATATTTTTATTTCTCACTAGTAGTTTTTTTTTTTGGTGAAAAGAGACAAATACAACTAGTTTTAAACTAAAACAAAAGGATTGTCTGTAAACAAATACAACCCTTCTCCCCTATTAAAGGCTATTTTAGCCATTCAATCAGCTTCTTCGCTATCTTCTCTAGGGATGTACTGAATTGCCCATTTTTTAGGTTATTCATAAGGTGTTGTATGTGCCTGATTATCATCGACTTTGAAGGCGTTGACTCTAAAATTTGGATAATTTCAATAGCCTCCAAGCTATCTGTTTGAATCAACACTTCATTTCCTTGTTTTTCCTACAGCTATGACAAACCATCCAAAATACCTCATAACTTAGCATCAAGAATTGAGCATTTCCCCAACTATCAAAAAAGCCAATAATCTATTCCCCGTGGTAGTCTTTGAAGATCCCCCTACAACAGCATAACCTGAATTTATTTTGATTGAACCATTAAATCTTAACAGCATAACCTGAATTTATTTTGATTGAACCATTAAATCTTAGTCTCAGACATCTATCAGTCAAATTTGACTTAACCCTCATCTTTTGTCTTGTAATAGGGTGTCTTATGGAAAGGGATACATACTGTTTTGTCCAGTTGTATGAAGCTTTGATGATCTCCTCTACACTCTATGGCACTCCCTGAAAAATAAAAAGGTTCATGTTTTTCCAAATACGCCACATGAAAAGCCTAAAGAGGGTTGGCTAAGTGATCTCCCCGAAAGTGAAGTCTGGCTATTATGCAAATTAGATAAAAAAACACTCTTGTAAATTTCAGAAAAACAACCAAGTTTGCTTTTCTGTCAGAACAATCTCCAACCAAACCTCTTTTGCTGCCCTACAATCTATGATGGCATGGATAACATCCTCCGAAACTACTCCACAGATCATATAATGGTCATCGTTCGTAATACCATGCTTCCTTCTCTCTACTTGCGTAAGTAATCGATGTTTCAAATCCAACCAAATAAATATTCGAACCCTCTGAGGCCTTTGATACTTCCACATTATATTCCAAATTTCATCTTTTGAATTCCACGAGCTTCCTTTAATCATCTTGTATGCACTTTTGATAATGAAAGAGCCTATTGAGGTTCCCATCCAAGTAACTCTATCCGCTCCAACATAAGGGTGTGAGGGAGGAATGCTAACAAACTGATTTAAAACCTCATTTGGCAGTCGGACATGGAATAGTTCTAAATTCCACGAACCTTCCTCAGTTATCATATCTTGAAGAAGATTGTCTTTGTAACACACATAAACTGTTCCCATCCTCAGATTAGGGTTACAGAGTATTATCATACATTTCAGAACATTTAACAACAAGTAACATCGAGTTTATCAATTATTTAACAACATTCATAAATAATTCATTTAAATTCAAACATACACTTGTGGGCCTTAAATCGAGCCCACTAGGCCTTAAAATAGTTTAGAAATAATCAGGGACCAATTTGAAATAATTCAAAAAGTTTGGGGAAAAATTAAAAATTTCAAAACAGGGGTCACATGGTCATCTGACAGAGCCCAAATCGTGTGGCTCCGGACACTGCCATGTGGCTACTCCACACGCCCATGTGACTATTTTACACGTCCGTCTATGTACACTGTGTAACTCATTATGCCCATGTAATATAAGGTTACACGGTCATATACCTCTCTGTGACCATGTAACACAAGGTCACACAACTATGTCGCTAGGCCGTGCAACTCTCTGTGCCCCTGTGGACCAACCTACACATAACACGCTAGGGGCACACACCTATGTATGTTTGCCCATGTGTGACACACAGTCGTGTGACAGCCTGTGCCCCAGGCCATGTGTGCCCAAAAATGACCTAAAACTTGCCCATTTCACATCCAAAAACTTAGGTACCTAAACATACTCTCACCACATGTTTACAAGACCTTTGAATGCATTTTGAAACATTCAAATCAAGTTAAACAACCAACTTATGTGCCTAACCAATATGCCATCACTGACCACATTTCAATCACATAACAAGCCACAGTTCAAGCTAAACTTTCAAATCATAATTATATACCACAACTCATAACAAAACTTACCATTTCATGGTCAATTAGCATCAAATACTCATGCCTTAATTAGAACTAAGCATGCATGCTTCAAATGTCTACTTAACAGAACAACACAAACACATAAAACTTTAATACATATGTGTTTAAGACTATTACAAAACATTCACCAATTTTCCTATTACATGTCATATAAGCCAAAGTTTATTTTCATAATCTACCAAGAACCCTCGCATAGTATGATTCTTCAAGTTGATCTGATCACCTAACTATCAACAAAACGTAATCTACAAGAAAGCAAAACAACAATACAAGTAAGCTTTTATAAAGCTTAGTAAGTTCAATGGTTAAAATGATAAAGCTTACTGAATAACATAATAACTCAAATAATAAGATTACTAAACAAAGGCCCTATCAACCATAGATCACAGCATGTGAGTAATACTCGAACAATAATTGAATCAACTTTTGTCATTTAAATAACATTTGAATATCACTAACACATTGTCGATGAATGATATACGGATATGAGTACACAGTTAACCATCTAGAAACACACCAACTACTCAAACGAGCTAATCCAACTGATAACACACCTCAACACTAAGTGCCTAGCCCGAAGGCTAATGTCTGCCCCTGGTAACACACCAGAAAATACTATAATATAACACGATAGTCTATAAAGAATATAAGAACTTGGTATATTCAGTGAACAAAAAATATACAGGAATCATCATCACCTCTCAAACCACTCTCGTATCGTACGCAAAAATAACCTATTGGCATGTCAAGCGTCCTCTATCCTATGTCATTCGGCTCAAGAGATATCAACAGTAATCAGTGCTTTAACAATCTATTAGTTCAATTCTTTTTGCATGATATCAATACATTAACCAGCAATCAACAAGATAAGTTTCATAATATATATAACGTATTAGAATTAACTGAACGAACTTACCAGACTAGATCGTAGCAATAACGAAAATACAGAGGCTATTCCACAACTTTCTCTTTTCCTTGATTTTCAACTCATTCTTGATCTAGAATAATAATTCCATTGAATTAACCAATACCAACAGCAAAATTAACTCATTTTATGCTAATAAATCCTTTTATACATTTTTACAAAATTACCCCAACATTTTACCTTTTATGCAATTTAACTATTTCTAACAAAACTAAGTTCAGCCAAATTGTTTAATTCTTCCATACAACCCATATTTGTTGTTATCTCACATTAAGTCCTTGTAATTTTACCACATTAACATTTTAGTCCTTAAACATTAAAATTACTAAAAGTTACTTTACAAAATAGTTCTATTTAACAATCAAGCTTAATAATCTTCTATAAAACTTCAAAAACATACTAAACTCATCAATGGCATAATCCACAACATTTAACAATCTTACCAATTAGTCCCTAGGTTAGCTAGATTAAGCGAATACGAGCTCAAAAACATAAAAATTACTAAAAACGGGCAAGGTTTACCTACCAAATCAAAGAATCCTAGCTTGGTCGAAAGTGTTCTCTCCCTTACTATGGTGTTTCAGGTAAATATGGTAAGTTAGAGAAGATGATACATTTTAATTTTGTAATCTTTTATTTTACTTAATTGATTTGTCAATTTACTAAATTAACCTTTAATTTCTAATGAAATTTCAACTTCAACTCACCTAAACCATCCATTATCTTAACTAATTATAATTACCATTTAATGATGGTTTAATTTCATAATTGGTACTTCAATTATTTTCAATTTTTAGCAAAAAAAACTTAATTCCAATTTAACCCTAAACTAATTAGGACTTAATAAGAAAATAGCCCGAAAGCTATTAGATTAATCATGTCCACCACTACTTAGACCTTTTTACCAAGGTTTAATCACCATTTTGGTCCCTTTACTATTTTAAAACTATAACGATTAACTTTTACCTCTTTTACTATTTAATCCTAATTAATTAATTAATTAATTAAAATTTTCAACCAAATTTAAGACAACCCTAATGACCTCATAAATATTTAATAATTAATATTTACAGACTGACATGTCAGAGTTGTGGTCCCAAAATCACTATTTTCCACACCACTAGAAAACGGGTTGTTATAGTCTTCATCAAGGTTGTTAAGTTATAGGATATGATTTACCAAAGCTCCAATTCTCAGAATCCAATTGTTCTTCCAACACTTTATGGTATTACCATTACCTGCTGACTAGATGATATTCTCACAGATGAGGGGCCAAATCTTTGAAAGAGCTCTCCAAAGAAAAGAACAATTACCTAATTTAATATCAGTAGGTTGGCCTTCCCCCACCCTGTATTTCAACCTAAGAACTCAGACCCATAAGGCATTAGTATTAGTCAAAATGTTATACCCAATTCTAACATGAAAAAAGTGTTTTGATCCTTCAACTTCGAAACCCCAACCCTCTAGATGCCTTGGGTTGACAAATGGACAACCAATTAATAAGGGCCATCTTACTATTTCTCCCAAAATTCCCTCAGATGAACTATCTAACAGTTCATTCAATCTCCTCGTATATACCTTGTAGGATCCTCATGGTATGCATAAAATAGTTGGGTATTGTGAGAAGAACCAATTAAGCTAAAGTAACTCTACTAGCAAAAGACAACTTCCTTACATCCCACCACTGAAGTCTAGTTTTAACCTTATCTATCATAAATCTCAAAGAGTTATTGGTGATCCTTTCGTGAAAGAGTGAAACCCCTAAATAAGGTCCCATATTATGGACTTTCTAGAAGCCAAGAGTCTCGCATAAAATTTTCTCATAATCTTCATCAACTTCTTTTAAAAAAATTGTGTCTTGTTCACGTTAATCCGGTGTCTATAGAAACCAAAGAAATTATCCAAAATCTCCCTGATTAAAAAGTCTATTCTATGTCAACTTTGCCAAAAATCACCAAGTCATCTACAAAAAAACAAACGTGAGAGTGTAGGTTCTATCCTAGATAGATCAATGGGTTTCCACTTACTTGTATTGATGGAGGTATGACTGTACTAACCAAGCCATTTCATGCAAAGGAAAAAAGATGAGGTGATAAAGGGTAACCTTGTCTGATGCCCCTAGTAGGATTAAATTTCTGAGTCGAGACTCTGTTTAACAATATCTGCATAAATGTATTTGTGATAGCCGACATAATAACCTTCTTAAGGATTTTAAGAATACCTACCACTCGAATTGATGCCTCAATAAAATCCCAACGAGCTCTATCATAAGTCTTCTCCAAGTCAATCTTGATTGTCATCCACCTTTTATTATTATGTTTGCTCCTCATGGAATGTATTAATTCCCAAGCCAAAATGATGTTATTCATGATATTTCTCCCAGTGATGAAACCAACCTGCTCTTGTCCAATAATTTTAGGAAAATTTACTTTGAAATGATTAACAAATAACTTTTATGAAAAGTTTATAAAGAACCGAATAAAGACTAATAGGGCAAAAATGTGTAAAACTTTCAAGATTTGGAGTCTCGTGGATCAGAACGATCAAGGTGTTATTGAGTTCCTAGTTTATAGATTGACCAGCAAAGACTTTTCTGACCCAATCACATACGACTCCCCCAATTTGGTCCCACTAAATTTGGAAAAATAGGACGTGAAAACCGTCAACTCCTAGAGCAGCTTTCAAATGTGCCATATCAAAAAGGGCATCCTTAATTTCTTCTATCAAAACCTCTCTATTTAGAAACAAAATATCTCTTTAATTAAGATTAGGAAAGGGACTATTAGAGAGCTTCAGAAACTTAACATGTTGACCACTGTACAAATTCTGAAAAAAAATTAAAGCCTTAGATCAAAGTTTCTCTTCATCATAAATCCATTCACCTCTCTCATTTTTTAGGGCAGAAATCTGGTTATGTTTTTTCCTCTAAATCTTGTGAGAATGAAAACAAATGTATTTGGGTCCCCGAACTGCAGACAATCACATCGAGCTTTCTATTTCCAAAGTAGCTCCTCATGGTGTAAAATCTTTTCCAAATCTTACCTAACCTTTAATTCAAACTAGCTTAAGGTGTTGGAACCTGATGCTATCCATTTCCTTTTGAATATCTGCAAGTTTCTTTATCAATTGCCTTTTGTGAGGGCCAATATTACCATAAGTTCCACGTGCACTCATTGTATTTTATCAACAGTAGCAGAATTTTATGTATCTGTTTAAATTTTCTTATCAGATGTCTTTTGTCAAAGATCATATCAAAGTACTTTTTAGTGTTACTATAGTTTTTAACTAAAGCAAGAGTTTTGCTAAAACTACAGTATTGTTTCTAACTAAGTAATTTTACTAAAGTAAAAGTACTTACAGAATCGGAGTCGGAGACTTGGTATTCCAAAAACTCATTTTTCAAATTTAAACAAAAAGAGATTTTGTTCAAAAAGACATATTTCACAAAAATTTGAACCCGAATCACAGCTCAAATTTTAAACCTAGACTCTGATATCACCAAATATAACACTCTAAACCTGGCCTAGACATTATGGCCAGATCTGGTGATGCTATTGCAAAACATTTGAAAAACCCAGAAATCATTTAATTTCTAGGTTTGACGGTAACTATTACTAAGTAAAAATCCAGTTTATTAGCGATCATTTCTTTATTAACCAATTCGATGAAATTGTTGATTATTTATATATATTTAAACATTTAGATTAGCAGCAGAATTCTTAATCTAACTCGGTTTTGTAAAATGCGATTTGTTGTTGGAAAACCATAATTTTGCAAATACAATGAGTATGATAAAAATCATGTCGTAATACTTTAACACAGAAATCAAAATAAAATCCAAACTTTAAACAGTCCAAAACAATCCAAACTTTTAACTAAGCCCCCGTCGCATCGACCAGTCCTAAGCCTGAGGGCTACCTGAAAGTAATAGACAAACAGAGAATGAGTTTCGAACTCAGTGTGTAACGTATCATAAAACCAACAAAAATCATTTCAGACATAACTTAGATACAGAAACAATGTTAGAACATATCATATGCAGTTATATATTGCTACCCCCATCTGTCACACACCATCTTCGGCCATCCCAACATACCATATAGGGTATTAAATACCCATCCATCCCTACATACCACTTAGTGTTGATATGAAACTTTTTAGAATATTTGCAGCTTAGCTGCCAGACCAATAGGCGATTTATCGCCAAATACAAATATACATATGGCTGAGCTACCAAATACGACAAATAATTAAACTGCGCACACTTCCTCCAAGACAAAAATCCCACCCTAATGCACATACAAAGTTTATCAGATATCAGAATATACATGTCATACATGCTTTTATAACAGATACAGATCATGCTCAACGAAAAACAGATCAGACTTACCTTAATCCAAATCATGCTGAGAATACATCACAATAACCATGTATACACATATCAATATTTCACACTAACAGAACATCAAAGATCATGTTTAAATGCTTAATTTATGTCATACGAACCCTACAGAAGGCCTACATTTGACCCGAGCATCGTTTACGACCCTAGGGTAAAATTTTAGATATCTGATGCGAAATCACTCACGAGAATTCCAAAACCTAAACACATCAAATAAACACTAATTGAGACGACTCCCAAACCCAATACATAAATAATTGATATACTAACATCGAGACTTAAACAAAAGAGTTCAACATCAAAACTCAAATTAACTTCTTACCTTCAAGAAATCAACAGTCCACCAATGATCCTAGAATGCTGGAGGATTAGTCGCCTAGCCAACTTCACCTAGAAACTCAAACAATTAGCATACGAAACATCTTCCACCCACAAACCAATGAGAATAATATTTGATAAAAACCCACTGCTACAAAAGAAGAATCCAAAGGCACTTACTCAAATAATCGACAGAATAACCATGCTACCAAATGATTGAATTGCAAAAAAAAGAAAGGAACAAAAGAACAATATAGGAACGAAAAAAGAAAAAAATTGATTAGAGGAGAAAGAAACGTGGGAAAGGATGAGGGAGAGAAATGTAGGGAAAAAATATTTTTTTGAACAAAATAACAACATTATCCCAATAATCAGAATTTTATGAGTTTAATATCAATCCAAGTTCGTCCACAAAGGTGGCACCGAAATTGGCATAAAAATATTTCCATTTTGCTTACATAGGGAATCGAACAGATGACCATAAGGTAAGCTAACACCTTACCCTTGAACCAGCAAGCCCAACGAACAAAGATAGGCCTAGGAACAAAAATAACATAATTTTCCCAAAAGAGAAACTTGAACCCACGACTTCAAACACACGCCCAAAGCACTTAACTACTAAAGCAGTACTTAATTTTGACATAATTTAACAAATTAAAAATTCATTTTTTGGGGCATTACATTAATGTAGTAAGTGGTTATACAATAATCATAAAAGGGATGGTCAAAATAATACTTTTCACCACCAAAAGTGGGAAAATGAAGATGAATAAGAAAAGAATAATATTTCCCAAGAGAACCAAGTGAAGATAACTTATGTTATCGATGTGGTATGAAAGGTCATTGGTTGCATACCCATCGTACGCCTAAATACTAACTATGGATTGCATCCTTTTTGTAGATTGTGACAATAGTTACTTATTATTGGATTTCTTACTAGAAAAGTCTTTTTGCCACTAGAAATGGAGACATGGAGATAAATAATAGAACGAAAAATTTTCTCAATATACCCTTCAAATAAGAGAGACAATTTATGAAAACACGTTGGTTATGTGCGTGTCGTACACCTGGAAATTCTATTATTCAATTAATATTTCTTAAAGAAAATGAAACGTATGTCCTATAAACAATACAACAGCGTATACTATCATTAAAGATACGAAGCATTTTTCTTGTTTGGTAATGAATGAACCAATCTTTGATGGTCCAAAATTAATTTAAGGCTCTAGAAGAGCTAATATATTGTTACCAAAAACCTATGTTCAATGTGGTAATGAAAAATGTTAATCTTTCATAGTACAAAATTAATTCATGGCTCTAGAAGAGCCAATACATTGTTATTTGAAGAAACAAAGCGATAATTAATGCACTATATTCTAGTCAGTCTCAAATAAATTATTTTTTTAAAATGATATACATTGTAACTGATATCATATTGAGATTATGGATGAGGATACAATTAATTAAATATATTATATTAGGTAAGAAATTTTTATTGGAAAATTATAGCATTTTCCTTTAGTTTGTATTATATATATTAGTATGGTTAAATCATATGAGATGGTAAACCAGAAGCTTACATTAATATCATTGAATCACATGCATAGTAAATCAGAAGTTTACTAGTTCAAATATATTAATTAGTTGGTATGATTGGTTAGACCATCCCGAAGTTTCCTAGGAAGATTGAATTACATTGCTCGATTCATCTCACAATTGACTGAGAAATGTGATCCAATATTCCGTCTTTTGAAGAAGCATAACCCGGGTGATTGGGATGAGGAATGTCAGGAGGCTTTTGACAAGATAAAGCAATATTTGTCTAATACGCCTGTACTATCACCGCCAAGTCTGGATAGGCCATTGATACTGTATCTAACGGTGTTTAAGAATTCCATAGGATGCATATTGGGCCAACACGATGAAACGAGAAAGAAAGAAAGGGAAATATACTATCTCAGCAAGAAATTCACTGGCTTTGAAATGAGATACTCATCAATTGAGAAATTGTGTTGTGCTTTAATCTGGGCAACACGAAGATTAAGGCAGTATATGTTGTATCATACGACTTGGCCGATTTCAAAGTTGGATCCTCTAAAATATATGATGGAATCAACTGCTTTAAATGGGAGAATAGTTAGATGGCAGACCCTGCTCTCTGAATTTGATATAGTATATGTAAGTCAGAAGGCCATAAAGGGGAGTGCAATAGCTGATTTCCTGGCTAGTAGAGCTTTGGAGGACTATGAGCCTTTAAACTTTGATTTTCCAAACGAGGACTTGATGTATGTGGCAAACACTGAAGAAAATCCTTAAAGGGATCACGTGAAGAGGTTAAATTTCGACGGAGCTTCAAATGCTGCGGGTAATGGAATTGGGGCAGTCTTGGTATCCCCGAGTGGAGATCATTACCCTATGGCTAGCAAGATGGACTTTGATTGCACAAATAATATGGCAGAATATGAAGCATGTATTATGGGCATTCGTGCAGCCATTGAACAGAACATCAAAATGCTAAGAGTGTATGGGGATTCCGCATTAATGATATACCAACTCAAGGGGGAATAGGAAACTAGAGACCCAAAGCTAATCAGTTATAGAAAGCTGGTCCTCGAATTGGTTGATGAGTTTGACGATATCACCTTCTGTTATCTCCCACAAGAGGAAAACCAAATGGCTGATGCATTGGCTACTCTAGCTTCGTTGATTCAGGTGAACAGATTTGAGGTAATGAGGCCTATTCAGATGAGTATCTACGAAACCCCAGCTCATTGCTACAGTATTGGGGAGGAGGGAAAAGATGATCATCCTTGGTATCAAAGTATCCTACGGTATGTGAAGAATCGGGAGTACCCTAGTCAAGCAACAGAGAACAACAAGAGAACTCTGAGGAGAATAGCCAGTGAATATGTCTTAGATGGGGAAGTGCTATACAAAAGAAGGAAGGATCAAGTACTGTTAATATGTGTGGATGCCGTGGAAGCCAAGAAAATTTTGGAGGAAGTCCATGAGGGTATCTGTGGGACGCACGCCAATGGTTTCACCATGGCCAAATAGATCATGAGATTCGGATAATATTGGTCCACTATGGAAGGGGATTGCATTAATTATGCCATAAATGTCAGATTTATGAAGACAAGAGGCATGCACCCTCTTCACCACTTCACGTCATGACCTCTCCGTGGCCGATTTCCATGTAGGGTATGGATGTTATTGGGCCAATATCACCAAAGGCTTCTAATGGGCATCGCTTCATCTTCGTGGTCATTGATTACTTTACCAAATGGGTAGAAGCTGCTTCATACGCAAATGTCACGAAGTTAGCAGTCAGCAAGTTCTTGAAAAAAGAGATCATTTGTCAATATGGAATTCCTGAGAAAATCATATCCGACAATGCATTGAATTTGAACAATAGCACAATAGCTGAAGTTTGCAGCCAATTTAAGATCAAACATCATAAATCATCGCCGTATCGTCCAAAAATGAATGGTGCAGTGGAGGCGGCCAATAAGAACATTAAAAGAATTGTGGGGAAAATGACTGAAACTTACAAGGATTGGCATGAGAAGTTATCATTTGCTCTCCTTGCCTATCGAACATCTGTTAGAACTTATATCGGGGCAACACCTTTTTCTCTAGTTTATGGAATGGAGGAAGTATTACCCATTGAAGTTGAGATCCCTTCTCTACGGGTGTTATCTGAACTCCAGTTGGATGAAGTTGAATGGGTCCAGTCTCGATATGACTAGAATGGAGGCAGTATTACCCATTGAAGTTGGGATCCCTTCTCTACGAGTGTTATCTGAACTCTAGTTGGATGAAGCTGAATGGGTCCAATCTCGATATGACCAGTTGAACCTAATAGAATAAAAGAGGTTAAAAGCCATTCGCCATGGGCAAATGTACCAGAAATGAATTATGCGAGCCTATAATAAAAAGGTTCGCCCCAGAGAATTTCGTGAAGGAGACTTGGTGCTAAAAAAGATTCTTCCTATGCAAAAAGACTTTAGAGGAAAATAGATGCCCAATTGGGAAGGTCCTTATGTTGTAAAGAAGGTCTTTTCCGGTGGAGCTTTGATCCTAAGTGAGATGGATGGTAAAAGTTTGCCAAACCCCGTAAACGTAGATTCCGTCAAGAAATGCTTCACTTGAAAGAAAAGAGGATCAAAGTGAAAACCCGCAAAGGGCGCTTTGCTTCCTAAAAAAATGAAAAATGAAAAATGATGAAAAAGTAAAATGGAGAGGCTAAGGGGAAAACCCGCAAAGGGCACCTTAGGCCAAAGGGGATTTGAGTTGAAAACCTGAAAAGGGCGGCTCAAATATTGATCAGAATGGGGGCATGAAGTGATCAGAGCGATTCGAATCTTATTCAGATTGGGGCATGTGGTAATCTTGTTATACCAGAATCAACAGGAAAGCGTAGGCGACATCTTGGGGCATCGACAAACCATTATAGATCTCCTAAACACATGTCAAACTCAAAATGGTCTTCAGACGTTTGTACAAAGAAGTTCAAGCTGCGATATCTGGGGCACCCAATTCTCATATTATTTACATTGAATTTGTTGTTCTTGGAATACTTTTTCTTTTCCAAGACATACATCCCTAATCAATTTCTTTATTATCCTTCTTTACTGTTTTTGATAATTTATTCATTTTGAGCTATACTTAGAACCAACTTTATTCTTATCCATTGTCATGACCCTTTTTGCAAGCATGTTGCATTAGAATAATGATCAATGGACTAATAAAAATTTCACAAAGAAAGTTTTGCATATTACTCTGAAAAGTTTCCAAATAATACAGGAACCTAAAACAGGACTATTGTTTAAAACACACCAAATTTAAAGGTTGAAAATTTGAAAATGAAGAGTCTAAATTTAGATTTTCTCTTTGGATTTTGTTGTCAAATGCATTGATTGAACAAAATGATAAGATGTTGGGTTAGTGACAAAGCTTAAGTAAACAAGCAAGCAATGATCACCAAGCAATAGGAAGAGGTTACCTCGGAGAAGATAGCCTTCATTTGCGCATGAGTCTTTGGTACGACACCCTGGAAATGGTATAAGGGGACTAAAAAGATTAAGATCCTATATCCTTGAATTGTGATAAAAGAGGATTGAGGAAAAGTCATATTTCTACCATTGGATTACGGTGGGAGAATGATAGTACAGATTTTGTGCCCTAGTGGATATAATTTTGAGGTTCACAGTGGAGCGTAACCTGGCTAAATGTTTCTTCAGAAAACGCCAGTCGAGAAGGAAGGTGTTATAGCACTTCAGTGACAAAGCCTTAATAAACTTCGAGCAATGACAACCTAAGCGGGATCATTCTCAGAAAAATAAAATTCTGCGTTCATGCAAACACCATACACACATGTCTAGTTAGGAGTATTTGATTCATTCTGATCATGCCATCCTAATCATTAGGCATAATTAGGTTCATTATACAGGTCATGTTCCCTAGAGAATAGATTAGTGGAAATTACAGGTCTTGTCTCCCTAAGCAGTAGTGGAGAAGATCAAAGACGGCAAATCTTATCTTTCCAAGATAGTGGGAAGCAGATTTAAGCCACCAAGCCTTGTCTTCCTGAGCAGTAGTGGAGTAGGTTGAAGATAGCAGATCTTATCTCCCTAAGCAGTAGTGCAGCAGATCGAAGACGACAAATCTTATCTTTCCAAGATAGTGGGAAGAAGATTTAAGCCACTAAGCCTTGTCTCCCTGAACAGCAGTGGAGTAGGTTGAAGATAGCAGATCTTGTCTCCTTAAGCAGTAGTGGAGCAGATCGAAGACGACAAATCTTATCTTTCCAAGATAGTGGGAAGCAGATTTAAGCCACCAAGCCTTGTCTCCCTGAGCAACAGCGGAGTAGGTTGAAGATTACAAATCCTATCTCACTGAAGTTGCAGTGGAGCAAACCAAGTACAGCAAATTTTGTTCTTTGAAAAAACTACAAGTTACAAATCCTATCTCCCCGACATTGCAGTGGAGTGGATCGAAGCACCAATTCCTATACCTCTGAAGGTGCAGTAGGTTGGAATGGGGTTACGTAAGAAGAAAATCACCAAAGTCTAGTACGACCGGGCAAATTTGGCCTTTTTAAGTCTTTGCTCCGTTCCCGTTACATGAAAACGAGCAAAGAGGGGCAGCTATAATAGGCCCAACTTGCCCAGCCCAATTTTATAAATAAAAACAAATTAAGTCCATCAGTCTAGTTACAACCTAATACAATAAGCCCAACTTCTAAATACCAAGACCCAAAATATCAAACCTGAAACAGACCCCAAACCCAATTTTCATAACCCGATTACAGTGGCCCAAAAGACCCAAGTCACCTAACCCACTAACCTAAACCCAATGGCCCACACCTAGCCTAACCAAGACTGAAACCTAGCAGCATTTGGCTTCCAGCGCCGCAACCACCAAGGCCTTCATCCCCACGTGCTGAGCCTTTGCCTGCGTGCGCGACCTCACATGTGCACCACTGCTGCTTGCTTTGCCTCCATACACGCCACGTCCCAAGCCCTACTCTTCGTACCTGTAGGAAAGGAGCAAACGAGCAGCAAAAGACAGACAACAAACGAAAAGAGGGGCAGAAATCGGCAGAAAAAGAGAAAAAGAAAATAAGAAAAATAGAAAGAAATATAAATTTGTATTTTATTTTTATTATTTTATTTTCGGGTTATAAAACCCCAAGGATGTACCCTTTTCAAAAAAGGCACATTCAATATACAAAAAAAAAAGAAATCGAGAATACAAAGAAGAGGTGATTTTCTTGGTTTCTCGTTCTTTTTATTTTGTTTTTACTGTTGTTTACCTTTTTCTTTGCGTTCATGAAATGTTTATTAAAGAGGAAATAGAAAACGAAAAGAAGGTGGGCGTACCTCGCGACTGGACCCTTTGCTCTCTCTCCGTCATCATCGGAGTTTGGGGGCAAGGTTCTGGAGTCTCCGAAGGAGGCGATAAACCGTTGAGCGGCGCATGAGGGCCTAGGGTTTTCCTTTTTCTTTTTTAACTGTTGTTTTGAAAATAAAAGGGGAGGCTGCTGATTAGGTTAATATGACGTTAAGGCGCGATGAAAAATGGCGTCGTTCGGTGTTGAGACCCGTGTGGTGACCCGACCCGAGGGCAAGATCCGCATACATGGGTTTTTTCAGTTTATTTGCGCAACAAGTCCCCTTCTCTTTTGTGTTGTTTCAATCTGGTTTTGTTTTTTTTTTAAAAAAAACTTGCATCGCATTTAGCTTCGATTCCATTTTAATCCTTTTTAAAGCGGTGCCGTTTCCTGTGATCTGATTTGATTATGAGTTTGTGCATTTAATTTCTTTATTAGTCCCTGTGATTTTAAGTGGATTTCAATATGATCTCTTTTATTCCATTTTATTGTGTATTTACTCCCTGACTTTATGTTTCAATTTTAGATTAGCTTTATATATATGTTTATTTATTATTAACTAAATACTTATTATTATTACAATTATTTTTTATATTACTATCATTATGCTTGTCGATAATATTGTTGATACTAATCTACACATGTTTATTTACTTCTTTTTTCTTGTTATGTATTAACATTAAGTTTTACATTATCACATATTAATATACTATTTTTATTTATATTATAAATAACCATTTTGAATTTATTATACATTCGCCTTAAAATCTATTATATGCTATCATTTTAAGATTTATTTTGTATTATAAATTGTTATATAGTTATTATCACTTAGATTAATCATTTTCATGAAAATTTGTTATATTATATATACCTTCTTTAATATTTTATTCTATAATATGTTTTTTTTATTTCACTCATTACATTTTTATTTGTATAAAAAAATTTTTAAACATGCTATTATTATATGTATGTACATAATTATTTTAATTACCCTCCTCTATATTTTGTATATTTCAACTTTTACATATTATTATATATCATTATTTATGTTGAGTTTTCATTTTATGCATACTACGTGTTAAATTAATAAATATATTACTTGTTTCAATTTCATTTTTTTAATATATTATTATTCAATAATTATTATTTCAAATTTATTTTTAAGTTCATGTATAAATATTTCAAAAAATGTACATAGGATTTGTTAGGTGTAATTCTTCTTTTATTGTTTAGGGCATGTCTTAGAAAATTATTCCTTAATTTCTTTAATGTTTGGTTGTCAATATTGGTATTTGTATAATGTGATTAAAATTATCGTTGTTATTTTTATTTATTATTTGCATATATGTTACTTCTTGGTATGTATTTGAATTATCATTTGTCTTTTACATTACACAACAATTGTACTGTGTTTGTTCTTCTTAAAACGTATTTTGTTACAACCATTTCATTTCATAATTTTCAAAAGGCCTGGTGATCATAAGTTCTCGAGAGAATTGTGCCCTAACTCACTGGGCTTCAATCATTTCAATGAATTTAGATAATCAAGTGTTCGCTTTATTAAAACTACAATTTTAAAATAAAGCATTTAAGATTACAAAATGTTGGATCCTAACTTACTAGATACGACATTTTGTTGTCCCGATTTCAAAATAAAGGCAATGTTTGATGTTTAGGAATTTCGAGAAATTGAACCCTAACTTATTGGATTTTGATTTCTCAATTGACTTAAATAATTGAATAACCTACTTAAAATACATGATTTTCTAAAAAATGGGGGACAAATTTAATTTCGAAGATTAAATTATTGCACCCTAACTCACTGAGTGTGACAATTTGTTTCTGCGAAATAAGTGCGTCTTATCATTCAATTTAGTTTATTCAAGTTTCCTCACCAAAGGATCGTATTCTAAAATCTTTTCAATTTTTTGACATCTAAGACATTAAACGATCAATTCGGTACCAATTTTGGGCGTTACGAGGGTGCTAACCCCTCCTCATGCGTAACCGTTTCCCAAACCTGTTTTCTCAAAATTCACAGACCTAAAATTATTTTTAAGGTGATCCGACCACACCTCAATAAAAGATTGGTGGCGACTCTCGTTTCCTTTTTCAAAATCGATATCCATTTTCATTTTTAAAAGTCGATTCCCATTTTCAAACTTATAAAAAAATGATTTCGACAGATATAATCTGGGAACTCAGGAACAAAATTGTTAGAGATATTTTTAAAAGTACTTCTTACAGAATCATCTCTAATCTTTGCATATTTCCAATAAGCTTGTTGTTGGTTATGCATAAATTTCATCATATCCATCATAACTGAAAATTTTGATTTTTTCATAGTATTTGAAGAAGTGGGCATAGGAATAGTCAACTCAAGATCAACACTTGGTTCAACTAGCTCATCAACATTCGGCTCCTCTCTTGGTTTAGAGACTTTTGGTTCCTTTATCGGTTCTAGATTGTTCGATTCTTCCTCAGATTCTACTTCTTTTATCTCAGTAACTGAGCTAGCCTCAGTTTCAGATTTGTTCGATGACTCATCAATTTCTGGTTCTATTGGTTCACTCAGTTTCGTTGGGTTTAGTTCTTGGACATTCTCCACTAACCTTTCAAAACCATGGGCTGTGATGCAAACTTGAACATATAGGCCCTTTAGGTTTGCTTTTGTTTTAACATGCACCCTTAAGCGAAGTGAAGTTATCAATGATGGAAAGTAACCACTTCTAATTTTCTTTCTAGGACAATCATAGGTTTCTTTGATAATGATCTTCCCAACATTGAGAGACTTTTCTGCCATAATTGCATACAACAAAAGTATTTGTTCCATCGAGATGGTCGAACTATGTGAGGTAGGCATGAAACTATATCGAACAAAGTAGAACCATACCTTAGCCAACGGTTTTAGATATTCCCTTCAACAAGAATGACTACTATACTTTCTTATAATCAATTGGGATCCCAAACTTGTCACAACATTAAGCACTTGTTGAAGAAAATATCAATTTATATTTGTCATCATGTTAAAGTACTCATGTTCTTCAACATTAGGTAAGTGAAACAAATCATGAATGGACTTAGAAGTTAGGGGTATATTCTTCTTGCGAATAAGAACTTCAGTAGCACTTGGCTTAGTCAAATTGGCATAGAACTCTCGAACTAACTCCTCTTCAGGCAATGATCGTGCATCACAAAAATAATTCCAATTGAGGGTATCAATCGTCTTTCGAATCAGTAAAGGCATAACCATCTTATCATTACTCTCCAAGTTGAAACATTTTTCTATCATCATAGGTTGATTTTTGAAGATAGAATCAAACCTTTCTTTCACTTCCTCATCTTGAATCACAATGGGATTTTCAGTAGAGGTCTTGGAAGATCTAGTTCTTTTGCGATACATGGTGATTTTTCCCAAAAAAATAAGCAAAATTTTGACAAAAGAAAGGAAGAAGAAGTCGGCAATGGATGTGACAAAGAGTTTCCGGCGGTGATAGACTTGCGGTAGCAACAAATTTGCAGTAGCGCAGGCTTGTAATGGTGTAGGATCCAGCGATGATAGGAATGCGGTGGCAATATGTTGCTCCGGAAAAAGGCTTGCAGCGGTAGCAAGCTAGAGTTTTGCAACAAAGAAAGAAATTTGGGGAGATTCTTTTGGATTTAGGCTGACAACTAAGGGGAAAAAGAATGAGTGGCTAGGCTTTAAGCTAATTGCTTGAAGGGTTGTGAAAAATATGGTGGTAGAGATGGGTTTATATAGTACTGAATTAGGGAAAACTTGTAGCAAAATTTTAGCTACTTAAGTGACTTGAGCGGCAAGTATAGATGGAGGGAAAAGTGGTGGCAATATTAGGGTTATGGGGAACCCTTATGGATGACACTAATGGGGTAAATTTCTCCTCTTTGTTATTTCAGGCATTGAGCCCAAACTGTATTTACAAACTAGACTGCTTAGAATAAAATAAACTGATTAGTACTTGGGCCAATTTACCCCCTTATTAAACATAAAAAATAAAATTAACATTAAAAATGGAAATTAAAGTGAAAACTAAAAATTTTAAAATTAATTAGAAAACTTTTTTCTTAAAAGATTACATTAAATTAATTCTCAAGAAAGGTTGGAGGGGTCACAACAGTCCCGCTTAAGTTTCAATCTCCTTAGACGAAATTAATTAAATGTACTAATTTAAGAAAAATAATTTCTAATTATTTATTAAAAATTAAGATCATAAAAATTAAGGATCTATTAATTTGAACGAGGTTTTAATTCGCTCAACTTCACAATCCTAATAATGCTTGAGACGTTGACCATTAACTTTAAACGTACCTCTATGGTTGTCGTATAATTCTACAACTCCACAAGGATTTGTAGATGGTATAAGGTCCTTTCCATCGAGATTTAAGCTTTTCAGGGAATAATCTTAGCCTTCAATTAAACAACAACACTTTTTGACCTTCTCTGAATTAACGAGGTTGTATACGACTATCATGTCATCTCTTAAATGTTTCTTTACACATCTTCGCATTTTCGTATGAAAATAACCTCAGCTCTTCCAACTCATTAAGTTGTTTCAAAGCCCAGAGAGCTTTATTCTCCAATTCGATAATTATATTAATCAACTCAATTCATTTTCATCATGCTTAACAATGTTCGAAAAACATTCCATTGCAAATCGATCTTTCATGAGTTTGAAAACTAATCTAAGTCCTCTCGGATCTTTTACTTAATGAAATATGCATTTTACTGATCATATTAAACTAAGGATTTCTTAGTATTTATATGAGGTCACAGGGACATTTACGTTTGCAATAGTTCAATCACATAAACCTAAAAACTGTGCAAGATAATAGAGCTAACTAAAAATATTATGAACATCTAATTTAGTTGGGTTTAATGGTCTAAATTGAACATTGCACTTTTCAATTATGTATCTACTAGCCGTCATCTAGTTAGGATAGCTCAGCTAATCTGAATGCACTCAATCACATATGAATGAAATACATCTTGATTTTAATTGAAAATATGATTGACTGAGGCACAAACATGTTAAACATGAATCAATAAATATTATTAAATTAACATAATCATCCTCGAAAATAGGATTTAAAATATCATCGTTGATGTCAAAAACAATAAACACATAACAAACATAAGTAAATTAAATAACAAGAGGAAAGAGTAAACTCTAATTCAATTCAGCAGCCTTTCGGATCTTTCTGACTGACGTGTTCCTCTTTTCTATTCTTTTCTCTTTTGCTAAGGTTTCTTAATGTAGCCGGCCAAGGTAGTATCTTGACAAAGCTTATGTTGGCTAAAGAATGGAAAGGGAGAGGGAACGACTATGTAAGGGAAAAGAAAAGGGAAATGAAATGAGAGAAAAGAATATAGAATGAGAGATGTGTTATGAATGAAGGGATTAAGGGATGATTTGAGAAGTGGAAAGGTATGTGGTATTTATAGGTGAAGGCAAGCTTAGAGTTTGCTAAAAATAGAATTCAAAATCCCTCTCTTTTCTCTCATACATGGCTGGCCACAAATTATGGAAAAGGGGATGACTTGGTTGCTTGTTTATGAATTCAAAACAATGCTATTAATAGCCATAAGGTGGACGATTTCAAAGGGTAGACTTGTGTGCTGATTTCTAACATCTTTTCAACTGTAGAGACCTTCAACAAAATATTCCAAAGCTTATTTTTGGGCAGGCATCTACTTGTGCTGAAATTGGGATTTCATTCCTCTTTGTTTGGACGATTTCTCAGTCTAATAATTAATCAAACATGTTCATCTTTTATCACATCTTTTACTAGGTCAAATTAACATCCTTATGATCCAGTTTTGCATGGTCTTGCCATCCAAATGAAGTGGATGTGCGCATGTCCATGCATCATTTATGTTAATCACATCTTCCATGGTCCTCTTGCATAGGGAAAATTCACTTATTAATATTTAACATGAAAATAATATAAATTATGTATAAAAATCATGTAATTAAGCATAATTTCACATACATTATGAATTGTCCAATATTAATAATTAAGTAAAATTCACTTATTTTAATAACAATTACTCAAAATTAACATATTTATTAAGTCAAAAGGTGGTAAAAATATATAGAAAATCCTATATAATTTCGAGTTTACACCCACTAGTTTTCCTGGTAATGTTTTTAATGAGGCAGTATGTTGTGCTTATTATAAACACTAAGAAATTTTTTTCCCTCAGGGTTTTTATCTTAGTAAGGTTTTAAATGAAACACATTATCTACTAACGAACATTCACAGGGAAGTGTTATAAATATTTTATTATAAAGTGGATGTTCATTAATATCGAGATAAGTTTGATATACATTAAGACATTAATGTTTATTAGAAGTAGAGTTTTTTACCATGTATATTTCTTATGTCTATAAATAATTTAAAAAAGCTCTAAAAATATCCCTATGAAACAATAAAATGCGTTTTTTTCTCTCATATTTTTCTTTATTTTTTTATTCTTTACTCTTTTTATTTCTCTTTATTCCATAACATATATGAAATTACATAAAAGTAACAAATCATTATAACAATTATTACATATATGATTTAAACTATTATTTTGTTTTTTTTTAACCTTAAACTACTATTTTGCTACTACTACTTACAAATGCCTTCGTAATTGTATTTATAAACTTTTCTTTTAACATTTATTATAAACTTTTCAATCATTCAATTAACCCCTGAATTGAACAAATATGCAAATTAGTAGTCATATATCTCAAGGAAAATAACTATTTATTATTTAATGAGTGGGTTGACTCCTTAACTATCCAAAACTCTAAAGTTTATATTTGTTGTTCGAACGCTTCTTTGGACTATCCATTGGAACACCTTATTTCATGTCTTGTTCGAACGTTTATTTGGACAACAGTTTGGGCACCTGTGCTGTATAACTCAAGTGTGTTCATGGTTGACAATTTTTTACTTTAATCTTCCTGATGTATTTCACAATCAGCAAACGACCCTCAAGCCATGTTTTGATCTATCTTTTATTTTGCTAATCGAATTTGGGAGGGGAGGTGGAGGAGGAAGGATCATAAATCCCATTTCAAAGCTTTATCCTTATCTATTTGTTTCTTTTACTTGGGGACCGAGCTACCTGTTTTACTTGGAATTGAAGACTATTTGAAATTAAAAAATGTAAGGTTTTATCTTAAATAATACTTCAATTCAAATGGTTATTTTCTCTAATAAGAGTTACTTGGGAAGACTGTCATATTTTGCTTACAAATAGGCAACACATTTGCTTGTGTCGATGCATCTTTAGTTAAGTGATTTTTGCTCCATTTACTTGTGTAATTGCCGGTAGTTTGTGTTTTATCTTGCACTCTTTTTATAGGCCTTATTGGAGAAAATCTATTATAGGTAGGGTTATTTGGGTTAGTGATTGTAACAATTGTAACAAGTCAAGAATATCTATTAGAGTTACAATTGATTATTGTGTAATAATAAATTGAGTTTTAGCCAGTAGGTTTCCAATCGATTATTGAGAAAAGACTTCACTAAATAAAACCCCGCAAAGTAGGACTGTTTTCTGGAATGTGTTAACAAAATTTGGACATCTATCTCTCTCCTTGCCTCATTCTCTCATTGCTTCCTTCAATTGTCTTGTACCAAGCTTGGTGTGAACATCAATTAAAGAAATTGAATTATCAGAGTGCAAATTAACTTATTTCAGAATACGCATTTCTTTTTAAAAAAAAATAGTAGGCATGATCTATTTAACGGAATTAATGCCTAAATGGGTTAAACCATTTTGTACGTTTCTTTTGGCCGCGTAATCGTATTCTCTCAATTTTCAATTACTTCTATAAATTTATTAAGTAAAGATAAACTACAGTAGCAAGTTTCAGAAAAGGAAAACTATAGTAACTAAGATACCATTACTAAATATTCTCTGGAATCTGGTATTTCTTTATAAATTATTTCTGATTTTTTATTAATCAATAGTTTAATATTACAATAAGAATAAAAGCACGTGGGTTGATTGTTTACAAATTACACTACTGCAAGTCACAGATGCCACTGCCTACAGACATTGTTCTTTAGGCCACAAGGGCTTTTTCATTATTTTTTTCCCATTTAATTTCATATTTTTAAGAATATATCTTGTTATTTCTTGTCTTCGTACATTGAGAAGACAATCTGTTTGACATAAAATTTTCAGAATCTCAATACCGCTCCCCCCTTGTCTCCTTGTCCCTTCTCCCCTAATTTCTTCTTTTGTATTCATCATCTCCCATGGATCTTCAACCTTTCTTTCAACTTCTCCATGCTTCTTTTTGCTTCTTTCTCGTCACTTTCACGCTCTTGATTTCACTTTTTTGTCTCCTGTTTTGTGTTGTTAGACCAAAGCTGTGGTGCAACTGTGGGATATGCGCTGCTTATCTCACTATGAGTTGGTCCAAACAATTCGACAATCTCTGCGATTGGTACACTCACTTGCTCAAATATTCGCCAGGCAAAACCATCCACATCCATGTCCTTGGCAACACCATAACAGCCAATCCCGCCAACGTCGAATACATACTCAAAACCAGGTTCGACAATTTCCCAAAAGGGAAGCCTTTCTCCATGATCTTGGGTGACTTCCTCGGCCGTGGCATATTCAACGTAGACGGTGATTCCTGGAGGTTTCAAAAGAAGATGGCAAGCTTGGAGCTGGGCAAGCTCTCGATACGATGCTACGCATTCGATGTTATCAACTTGGAGATCAAAGACAGGCTTATACCGCTGTTATCATCCATTGCAACCGGGAAAGAACGCCCTGTCTTGGATTTACAGGACGTGTTTCGAAGGTTTTCGTTCGACAGTATCTGCCGCTTCTCCTTCGGGGTCGACCCTAGATGCCTACAGTTTTCCCTGCCCATGTCTGAATTCACTACGGCCTTTGATTTAGCCTCAAAGTTGTCAGCCGAGAGAGCCATGACTGCTTCCCCGCTGGTATGGAAGATGAAAAGGATGTTGAATTTAGGCAGCGAAAAGGAATTAAAAAAGGCTATCAAGGTTGTGGATATTTTAGCCAAAGAAGTCATAAGGCAGAGGCGGAAGATGGGGTTTTCAACCAGCAACGATCTTCTCTCCCGTTTCATATCTACCACAAACGACGAAACATACTTGAGAGACATTGTTATAAGCTTTTTATTGGCAGGCCGTGACACGGTTGCATCAGGTTTAACAAGCTTGTTTTGGCTACTCGCAAAGCATCCAAACGTGGTTTCAACGATTAGACAAGAGGCAAATCGAGTGATTGGAGAAAACCAGGAGCTTACAAGCTTGGAACAAATGGAAGACCTCCATTATCTACAAGCAACAGTGTATGAGAGCATGAGACTGTACCCTCCAATTCAATTCGATTCCAAGTTCTGCCAAGCCGACGACGTATTACCGGATGGGTCGTTGTTAAAGAGAGGAACCAGGGTTACGTACCATCCTTACGCCATGGGACGGATGGAAGAGATATGGGGTGAAGACTGCTTGGAATTCAAGCCCGAAAGGTGGGTGAAAGAGGGCGGGGTGTTCGCACCCGAGAACCCATTTAAGTACCCAGTTTTCCAGGGCGGATTCAGGGTTTGTTTGGGGAAAGAGATGGCTCTAGTGGAGCTCAAAACCGTGGCGCTCTCACTCCTCCGAACCTTCCAAATCGAATTAGCGACAGCACAACATCGGACACCACGATTCTCACCTGGCCTCACCGCAACTTTTAGTGGTGGACTCCCCGTCATGGTACTAGAAAGACAGTAACAGAAATAAATGATCCCAAAAAAGAAAGAAAGCAGTAATAGTAGCAGTAATAATTGGTGATGATATGTGACCCAGATGAGTGGATAATACTACGGTATCCGCAAAGAGATCCATCGTTAGGGGAGGGGGACTCGATGATAAAAGAGTGACGTAGGATATGATTTAATGGCCCAATGTGTGGTTACTGGTTAAAGATAAAAGCCGCGATCCCTGTTTATCAGTATTATTCCAACTCTTTATAATATGAATTTGATGATGCGACATTACATGTTTATTCCTGTACAATTTTATGGCCGTCTCTTTTTATAAATATACTGTTAAACTGATGGATTTTTTTATCCAATTCCATATTACTTCTGTTTTTTTCTTTAACCAAGAATTGAATGTAGCTTGGATTGATAAAAGATTTGGATTTTTTTCATCCACCTCACTTAATTCATTCACTTCTTTTAACTTTCATCAAAATCATATTTTTTGTCACATTGGTTAAATTTTTAATTAGGCTTAACAATTGAACTAATAGAATTATCTAACATGAGGGAAAAAGTAGTTTAGGTATCAAAATAAGAGAAAAAAGGTATAGTTTATGTATCAATTTATAAGTTAAGCTTTTTTTTAAAAAAGTTAGACTTAATAATTTGATTAACAAAAATATCAATTTGAAGAAAGAAGTAGTTTAGATATCACTTGTAATCAAATAAAAATTTTATATATCAAAATGAAGAAAATATAATATAGGCACCAATTTGTAAATTAAGATTAAAAAAATTATAAAACATGTTTAATTTACTGAAAAGATATAATTGCAGCTCATGACTACAAATCATGTTTTAACTGCTATAATTTTTGGCAGGATGTTTGGTCCTAATCACTTCATTCCAAATTTGTCAGCATTTACAACTCTCTATATTTGTGTTCAAAAACTATTTTATTTTTGGATCTTAATGGCTTTCGCTATCATAAAAATCTAAAAAAATGAAAAATGTTTTTTTTAAATGTGAGTTTTTTATGTTTATATAAATTTACTAAAAACTGCTTTAAACAAATAAACATTCAAGTTTATTTAAATTTAGACACTCATTTATTTAGATTAATTCTAAACGTGAAATAAATATATTCTAAAAAATTTATAAGATGTCACATCTTCAAGTGTTTACATCAATTGTCCCATTATCAATTTTTAACTTAAGTTTCAACGAATATTATTAAATTACCACGCCATCAACCATGTTAGTTGTCACCAGTAGCGAAACCAAATGTGAGAAATTACTTTATAAAAAAATATAAGTAGTAAATTGAGTTATTGAAAAATGACCCACTAAAATCTAAAAATCTTCAATCATTTTTGTTTTCTTTCAACTTTCATAATGTTTCTCTCACAGTTTCTCCATAATTATTTACAAGATAGACTATCAATCTTTTAATTTGGTAATAATTTTTATTTCTTTTCAAGTTTTATTGATTAATCTTTAAAAATTTTAGATTATGACTTTACTCATTATAAATTAGGATTTTTATGCAAGATTAAGTTTTACCAATGTCGTTTGAACCGGTCGGGGTAGCAGTCCGAAGAGTGACTTTATACCAGTATGGATCGGCTGAATCAGTTTTTTTTTAAAAAATTAATAAATTTTTAATCAAACTGGTTAGATTTATTGGACCGACGAATCGGTGGTCTGACTAGTTCGATCACCGGTCCAATTTTTTTAAAAAATGGGTTTTATTTATGGAATGATTTTGGGATATTGATTTTTTCATGAGATTACTATTATTTTGATTGAATTTTATTTTTAGAGAACATTAATACAAATCCTTAAAGATATTGGGGTTGATTGTCGCTATAATCTTATATTCCTTAAATATAGGTTAAAACTTAGCTTTTTTGTTTAAAATTTACTGTTGTTGGTGTGATTTTGTGCATATTGTATTTGTGTTTTACTTATTGCATTCTCATTATACTAAAAAGTACTTAAGTAGCTTTTATGTTGTGAATGGAATTATATTTTATATTACAACTATTAGCGAGAATTACAAAATGAGAATTTTGATAAAAATAGTATGCATAAAAATACTTTTTATTTATCCCTATTGATTAAAAGATTTAGCTTGTATAACTTACTATGAAAAAAATTAATTACTATTAAATGATTTTATAATATTTTTATATTTAATCATACTATACATTAATTTATATAATTTTTTTAAACATTTTAATTTTTCGAAGTTTGATCCAACAATTAAAATATTCTTACATCATTTAAAGGATGTTAGGAGCTTAAAAAAAGTTTATTTTAAGGTTTTAATATATTGCCAATTTTCTATTAAGATCTTTAGTGGTTAAAAACTTAATTGATCATTGATTTGCTCTACGAGAACATATTTACCATTTAAGCGTATTGTATTGGTATACCGGCGGAAGTTTGGGATGAAATTGTTATAGTTTGATAATGATCTAATGATCCAAATGGATGCATGCAATGTTTGGTTACACGAAGTCCAAGCTTATTATTCAGTTTGTCATCCACAAAACCTTTGTTTTTTATACATAACTACTTATTTCATACATTATTTGAGAAGTTTGTTAGACTATTTAAACGGGTTGAGAATGTAACAAAAATTACACATATTTTAGACTTGAAGGTTCGTCCAAAAACTAAGAGACTCTGAACAAAATACTAGACCTAAAAAATAGGCTTGAGTAAAATTTAAGGCTCGTTTTCTATATGGATCGAGCCTTGGGCAAGTTTTTTTACCCGAGCTTGGCCCGGCTTGAATATATTATATTATAAAAATATTATATTTATATTTATATTTATATTTATATTTATATTTATATTTATATTTAATCAATAACCCAATACCAATTAAATCCATTACCCAAAACCTAAAAAAAATAACCAACTAAATAATCCAACCCAAAATATAAATTTTAAAAGTAATATTTAATACAATAAAATATTTACTTGTGTTTTTTTAATATAAGAAAACATTTATTGTATTTATGGTAGTGTTTTTTAATATAAATACTTTTTAATGTGTTAAAAAAACTTTTATTTTTCCTTTTTTTTAGCGCATTTAGTGTATTCTTTAAAAAAATTTTAAATAATAACTAATCTAAAAAAAATCAAATATGGGAGGACTAGATCAGACCTGAATTTACTTTTCTTAAATTGGGTCAAGCTTAGGCAAAAAAGTAAGTCTATTTTTTGGGCGGGCCAGGCTCAAGCTTGAAATATTGGTCTAGAAACCTTGCATGAACCTGACCCGGCCTTGAACACCTCTAAACTGTATATATATATATTGTTCTTTTACTACATCTTACAAAATACTAATCACTCATTAAATCCGCTTATGTAGTTTAAAAACCATACAAACGATATATTAAATGATTATATATATGTGTGTGTTCTCACGAATGAAAAAAACAATTAGATAATAAGAAGAAGAAGAAAAGGGAGGGGGGATTAAACTAAAAAGAAAAAGAAAAAATATGGAAATAAATAAACCCATACAAAGTAATAAAAATGGTTTATATATATATATATATATATTCCCCTAAATTTATCTATTTGTACTTAGTTGGTACTTAACTTTTTTTAGGGTTAATATATAATTTAGTTGGTACTTGAACTTGTATTTTGTTACTCAAGTTGATATTTTTGCACTAACATCTTTAGTTTATACTAACATGACACTAATAGCCAATTCAGTGGTGCCACATGGTAACCTCCAAGTATGCCACGTGACAAACATAAATAAAAATTATTTAAATTAATAAAAAACTATAAATCTTTCTTACATAAAGGATGAACCTGAACAAAGAGTTATCTAAATACAGTTGAATTCGGACTCCCATTTGTCAAGATTCATTTCAGATGTATTTGGATAACTATTTGTTCAAGTTCATTCTTTATGTAAGAAAGATTTATACGAGACTAGGCCGATTTTTTTTAAAAATTACCAAATTGGGTCATTTTTTTGAAAAATTACGGGACTAGACCGATTTTACGAAAACGCTTCTAGCTGGAAGCATTTTCAGCGTGTTTGCATGAAAACACTTCTAGCTGGAAGTGCTTTTGCCACATAAGCTAGAAACCCTTCTAACTGGAAACGTATTTCTTGTCCCTTTTTTAAGGATAAGGTTTTGTTTTTGTGAAGTAGGATTAGGGCTTTGCTTTTTTAAAGTAAGGTTAGGTTTTGTGAATTTATGGGTTTTGTAGGGTTTTTTATATTTTTTTAAGTTTTTTATATATTCTTTTTTTATAATTTTGTGTATCTAAGGTTAATAATTATTTAATTCAATGTTTAGAAGCATCATATTTAAACCAATCATATATTTTAATTATTTTAATTGAAAAATTAAATTCGATTCATAATTGAAACTCAAACTACTCTGTAACAACTCGATTTTGGGCCTAGTCGGAACAGTGGTTTCGGGGCCACTAATTCAAAGAGAAAAAATTTAATATTCTTATATTTTTTTTGATCTACAGTTGTACAGAATGATTTTGTGAAAAATTTTGTTCAAAAATTTTGATGTTTGGGCACTCAGTTTAGTCGAAAGGGCTAAATTGTAGAAAAGTGCAAAACTTGAGTTCTACAAGCTAGAGGTGTCTAATTGCTATAAAATTTTAAATTGGAGGTTCTTATAAGGTAATTAGACCATTGGTTAATTTTTTGGACAAAAATAGACATGAAATAGGTGAAATAAAATATTTTTAAGTTAAGGGCATTTTAGTAATTTGGTGATTAAATGAATTAAAAGCCAAATTAAAAGCTAATTTTTGCTCAACTTCAACTCCTTGGCCGAATTTCACATGAGGAAGACATAGCTAGGGTTTTTCAAGCTTCCAAGCTCAACTATAAGTCTGTTTTAGCCTCGTTTTTAATGTTCTTTACATTTTTGAGATCCTTGTAGCTCGGTTTAGCTACTTCTACCATTATTTTGAGCTAGGGTTTGTGTTTAAAAATTTACCCATGGATGACTTGCATGTTTTTTGATGTTTTATGGTAGAATATGAAAGTTTAAAGTGTAATAAATAACTTTTAGTAAGTGATTTTTAGTGAAATTGCATAAAAAGACTTATTTGTAAAAGTTGTAAAATATGTGTAAAAAAGAAAAAAATGTGATTTAGTGAAAATTGTGGGCTTCTATAAGAGGGAATATGAATCGGCTAGGCTTGAGTAATGAGAAAAATGAGTACTTTTCATTTTACGAGCCTAGGGGCAAAATTATAAATATGTAAAAAGTTAGGGGCAAAAATGTCATTTTTCTATAAGGTGTTTTTGGGGCTGAATTGAAAAAATGTGTATTAAATGAGTTAAATGTGTTATTATAAATCAAGAAAGACAAGGAATTGACCTTGACCAGGGAAAAGGAAGGTTGTGGACTAAGACGCAAACATTTGATATTTTGGACCGAGGTAAGTTTGTATGTAAATAATGCATCATTTTTACTTGCGCTTTCATATTTTTGATATATTTTGTGGAATGTGGCTGAATATTTGATGTATTTGACAAAATATCGACAAGTGAGAAATTTCCCGGTTGAACCTTAAGAATATAATAGGATACAAGTGACATGTCACTAGGAACCTATGTGAAAACTATGTGAAATTGTGACTAAGTGAATCTGGGTGCTGGTCTTATAAGTTCTACCAGTGACTGGGTAATCCAGCATGTGTTGTGGATACTTGACAGCTTTTGTGAGCAGCACTGAGTAGTTATGAATGACCGACAGCTTGTGTGAGCAAACCCGCGAATGTGAATAGCTCGGGAACAAGCCTATGTGTGATAAGTGATGTGAAGTAGCTTTGGCTACAAGTGTGGCACTACGTGCAATATTTCGATGTATTCGTTAATATTTTGATGTGCTCAACGAGAAATGACTAAGTGTAAATGATTGTGACTATGTGATGAATGAGTGTAAGTACATGTGTATATATATATTCATGAGCAATGTGCTCGATATGTGATCAAATTTTGGTAAGGTCGATGTGGAGTAAGTATGACTGTGAAGAGTTGTAAATATTTGATAATTACTAGCTATTGGAATGGCTAGCTATGGACATGCTTGGTGTTATGTGTGTGTAAATGAAAGTTAATATAAAGAAAACATGAAAGAGTAAAATTAGTAATAAAATAGTTTTGGACAGCTTCCGTTGTATAAATTTGAAAAATCACCAAAAATTGTGAAAATCGAATTAGAGGTTGCATAAGAGATGAAATTAAATCTTATTGAGTCTAGTTTTAGAGAAACTGTGTAAGAAAGAAAATTTCATATTATGAGATATTTGAACTTTTATGAGACAGGGTCAGAGTGATTTCGAAATCCCCTGTTTTGACTTTGGAAACTCATTAAAACTTGTATAAAAATAATTATGGGTTATAATTTATATGTTAAAATTATTAATGAGTCTATTTTCAATAGAAACAAATGGTAACATCATCTAAATCTCGTACAATGAGATAATTAATTTTTAGTGAAGAAAGGTCGAAACTGTCAGAAAGCAGAATAGGAATGACTTTAAAGAATAAACTGTACTTATTGGCTAAACCATAAATTCTGAAAATTTTATGGTAAAAGATATGTGAGTCTAGTTTTATAAAAATTTAGTGGATCTTATTTCGGAGTTTCGTAGCTTAAGATATAAATAATTTATTGACTATGACTCGCGTAGACAGCTTGATATGAACATGAGTGAATAGTGAAACTATGTGCAAATATGATTGTATTATCTTGAGAACACATTATGAGGATTGATAAAATCATGTTAATAAATTGTTTATTATTTACATACCAACTTACTGAGCTATATGCTTACTCCCTTTTCTTTCCCTTGTCTTATAGTGTCACCAAGCTAGCTCAAGGTATGGAGATCGTCGAAGATCCATCCACACTATCAACACTCTTTTGGTATTTTGAAAGCAATATTATGAATTATGGCATGTGTAGAGGACTTGATTATTTTTTTATGTGTCATAATTGATTTGGCCTAAAATGTTGGCATATGTTATTTGATAGTTCATTTTGTATAAGGCCATTAATGTTGGCTATTATTGGTTAAGTTGTACGTTTATGATAATGCCATATTGTGTGTTGATAAATTTGGTATAAGTGTGTAGATGTTTGGATGGAAAAAGGTTTCGTAATAGCCTAACTTTCATCCACACGGCTGGCCACATGGCCATGTTCTCAAGGTGTGTGCTCCTGTTTTTCAAGAAATTTTTCAAAGTTTTCAAAAGTTCTCGGTTTGATCCCGAACCACTTTCAAAGTATGTATTGGTTCTCGTAAGCCTATATTAGGGACTTTATGATGAAATATGAAAATTTTTAATTTGGATGAAATTTCATGACTCAGTTTTGTATGATTGGTTATGTTTAAGTCCGGTAATGCCTCGTACCCTGTCCCGGCGTCTAACACGGGTAAGGGGTGTTACATACTCAATTTGATTAAATCTGAGTTTTAATTTTTTTTCAAATTATTTTGAATACAACTGAGTTTTGATCATTATTTACAATGCATTATTTTCAAACATTCAAATAGGTTTAGTGCATTATTTTTTATAGTGCATTATTTTTGAACGAGATAGGTTTAGAAAATATATCTCCGGAATCCCAGGATATTTGATGGTTGAGTGGGAAAATGTTTGGAGTTGAAATTATTACAGGGGAAACGCGCCATGTAAGATGCGTTTTCAGTGCAGTGTTAGAAAAAAGCACTGAAAGCACCTCCAACTGGACGCATTTTCAGCTGACATGGCGGGAAAGCATCCAGTTCGACACGCTTTCAGTACTTTTTCTGACAATGCACTGAAAACGCGTCCTATGTGGCACGTTTTCCCTCTAGCAATTTCACCTCCCCACTTGCCCTGGAAAATTTTCTAAATCAATTGGCATTCACCCTCAGACCTATAAAAGCAATCTATTTCAATATTGAGTGGCATAAGACATTCACAAGCAAAGAAAATTGTAAAAGGATCAGAAAAAGAGAAGTTTACACATAAGGAATAATTTAGAGCTACTACACAATTTGCATAAATTAAAGATCATTTTTGTTGTTCATATTTAATTACATAATATTTTTCTACATAATGTTTTTGTTTCAAACATGTGGAATAGGTTATTTCGTTGAAAATGAGTGAACGAATTACTGATATTGTTTATTACGACGGTGAAATGTGGACACTGAGAATGAGGTCATTTTTACTAAAGAACACAACGCAGTTGGCTTTTAACCAGAATATACAATTGCCAGAATTGTGTGGAAGAGTTAAGTAAAAAATCGTCAGATCCAACCAGATGAGAGTATTGTCACTTAAATATCAATTTTGTGCTTCGGTTGACCCTGCCAAATATGACGTATATTGACAGTGGATCATCATTTCTCGAGTTATATTTGAAGTTTGAAAAGACAAATGAAGGCCCTTGAAGGTCGATATATGTTCTAATTCGAGAGGCCAGAATGGAAGAACAAGCCGAGAGTCCAACGACACAATTGTGTGGTGGGTTCACCACTTTGTTAGAAAGTTCCCGTTATGATATCCTAGAATCATGAATGGGAAGACACTCATCTATTTCAGTCCTAGATTTCAACTGTGGAAGGTAGAACACTAAAAGTTAGGGTTTGGTGGTAACACGAAATACTAGACCCCCTACATGACACTCAGTTAGTAGTTTTGATTTAAACTTCGGTCAGCCGATGTTTAATGTTGGGAACATTTTCAGGGGAATGACATCAAGTTCTAACGGTTGGCAATCAACAAGTGATTTTGGTTGTTTCAACAACTATACAAGAAAGGATTATGTAATCCCTACAACGTCCACCGACAAGGGGAAATCCAAACTTGGAGATGTTGGTGGGGTTGAGAATGAAGAAGGCATTGAATCTGATGTCGATCCAATTCGGAGCTCGATGCCGATGGTTTAAAAATTACATTATTTTCTGAACTAGAGCTGATTTCAACTGAACTAGAAGATATAAGTTCAAACGATAAAGGTGTGAGTGAATATACCAAAGAAGAACAGGGCAACCACGTTTGAAGCAAGGACCGGGCCATACAAGTTCTTTGTTGTATTTGGGTGATTTAGAAGTGGGAAGGAGTTTTCTTCTAAAGATGGTTTTGTCTTTGCAGTAAAGCGATAAAACATCACGAATGGGGTAAACATTCACGTTGTTAAATCCCAATCTAACAAGTTTGAGGCAAAATGTGCAATACGAGATAACAGATGTGCACGAAAAATCATGGCTTCTGTTAAGAGAAAACGAGGTTGTGGACAATAAAGAAATATATCACTCCGTATACGTGTGTTACTGCGAGTACTACATCAAGATCATTTTGTATTTGGAAATTCAAATGGTCAATTTTAACGTACTCGTGTTGTTGCAAGTATTTCACAGGATCATCTGAAATTAGATTCAGAGATGATCGTGAACATAATGTACCTATGGTCAAAGCGAGTCCAGGGTTGTTGTGCGATTTTAGTGGCAAATATCCACAGCTAGTTTGATTACACGCCACCGTATCGAAAAGTATGGATCGTAAGTAGAAGGTATTGAAGAAGATGCGTAATGGGTGAGACATGTCGTACAATGAGTTATGGCAATGGTGTCGGGTTGGAGGTACGTTTCGGTTGCGAACAATCTGGAACGATACTTGGACTACCAATGACTGAT